>NC_142800.1:27258483-27324629 GCF_049724085.1 Artemia sp. Qi Xiang Cuo
AGAAGGGACTTCAAAGGGCAGCGCCCCCTCAAATATATGATTAGAAAAATATAATATAAGATTAAATCACGTACTTGTCGCTCATAAATAAAGATAGACCAAGGTCCTCCGATTGGGACTTGTTCATTGTCTTCGGTATTTTTGGATTTATTCATAGGCTACTGACCCAATTTGGCTTTTGTTTGTGCTCCCTTCTAGTTAGATTGCTTGAATCTTACTGAATGCCACGCGAATCTATGACTCTGTTTTCCAGTATTTTGACGTATATCTGAATAATCTCGACATTTTGTCGTTCGACCTTCATAGTTTTAAAATAATAATACCTGGAATTTCTTTTTATTGAAAGCGGGGATGCCAAAAAGGTAATTATTTTTTTAATTTAAAGCAGAGATGGTATCCTATCAGAGTAGTATCCAGAGGGGGGGGGTAGAGAATTGTCATATTTAAATTGTAATTCCAGTAGTATTTTGTTAATAGATACAACCCACTTAAAGGACGTAGTATCGTAATTAACGTGACAGGGCTTAAACCCTCCCTTCTCCAGACTCCCCCTCCAGCCCCCTCCCCCGGAAGTTTTGCCTCTCCTTTTTTGACAGATTTTTTTTTCAATTTTTATTCCATGACTTAAAATCACACTAGATATGCTTTTTACCAAAAAAATCACCTGTGAAATTTTAAAAGTACAAAATGAGGATGATATAAATATGTCAGTCGTCAGTTTTTCATTAGAAAAATAATTTTTCTAGTGACATTTTTTTACTCAGTTTTTTATTATTGAACTGAAACTTTACGACTTTTTTCCATGTCGTAAAATCACATCAAATATATTTCAATATACTTCTAGCAAAAAACATAATGACACTTTCGAAATAAAGTTTAAATCACATTCTTTTGCCTACCAAACCTCCATTGATGAGGACTGTTGGTTGTCTTTTCAATGTTTCTTGATGAAAGAACTCAAATTTTATTCCGTTTTACATGTATTTCCCAGAGCTCTTCTTGCCCAAAAATCAGGGAAAAGTCTACATTACAACCCTTGTAATGGTAACAAGGCCTTCGTTTAATGCATAAGCTAGCTCTTCCGGGCCGACAAGTCCTTCCGTTATTAAATATGCCGGCTCTTCCAGGCCCGCAAGGTCTTCAATTATTGAGTATGCTGGCTCTTCCAGGCTCAAAAGGTCTTCAGTTATTGCATATGACGGCTCTGCAAGGTCCGCAAGGCCTTCAATTATTAAGTATGCCGGCTGTTCCAGGCCCGCCGTACACCGACCCTTTGCCTCCTGTCAAGCCACCACAACCCCCGTGCAAGCTGCCCTCCTGAAGCTGCAACGCCCATCATGCAAGCTGCCAACCATCCATCCGTTGATCCTTCCACGCCACCCATGCAAACTTCCAGCCGTTAAGCCGATGGTCTCATGGAATTGGACAACTAACTCTGTGATTACATAAGAAAAATTGAACCGTCCCTTTCATATGTGTGTCTTTGTGTGTGTCAGTGTGCGTACTATTTGAAAAAAAAAATACAAGAAAAAAAAGCAAAACAGTAAATTATTAAGTGTGTAAATACACAGTAGTTACACACTCATACACAGTGTGTGTGTGTGTGTGTGTGTGTTTGTGTGTGTGTGTGTGTATTTACTGTGTATTTAAACAATTAATAATTTATAATGTGTGTAGGAGTGTGTGTGTGTGTGTGTGTGTGTGTGCGTGTGTGTGTGTGTGTGTGTTTGTTTGTGTGTGTGTGTGTGTGTGTATTTACTGTGTATTTACACAATTAATAATTTATAATGTGTGTATGTGTGTGTGTGTGTATGTGTGTGTGTGTATGTGTATGTGTATGTGTGTGTGTGTATGTGTGATTAAGGCATCCATCGCCAAAAAAAATTACTAATGTAAATGAAAAAGTGGATGGAGTGCATTCAAACTATTGAAATACTAAAATGCTACCACTTCATCCGGACTTGCATAATTTGAGGGTGTTTTTATGAATTGGGTTGATAGTCTAGTAACAAAATTGAACAGTTAAAGTGAGAAGGGTATTGGGTCGGTAGGTTTATTTATTAAGATTTTAGATGTTAATGTGGGTAAATTCTAAAAAATTGTTTTAAGAGGTGGGATGGGGAGGAGTAGCATAAATTGTAATAAAGATTTAAAACGGTGTCAAGCTGTTCGATGCTTTAACTCCTTCAGTACTTCAAATATGCATTTCTCGCAGCAGCTCACGAATCTCACCAAAAATATGCTAGTAAGACAAAGTTTGGTGATTATGCAGCTAATAGGAGTCGAAAATTCCCAAAAGTAGATTTTAATTGTTTAAATGATCAATATCCAGTAGTACTTAAGGGAATAGATATTTTGGTGCGGGCTAATGAACATTTAAAGATTGATGTTACTGTTTTACAATATGATACATAATTAGAGGAAAATGAACACAGTAGTAAAAAGGGGGTAATGTATCCAGTGACGGTTCCGTCCAGTAAATTGGTGAAATACTGGGTATGGCTTTTTAACAAGCCTACCAGGGAACCCGATTCAATTGGGAATTTTTTACAGTACTAAATATTAGTCAGGTTCTGGGTGAGGATAAAAAGGGGAGGATTGAAGGCTACTATTGTCCAACATGTCTTTCTAGACCCTGCACATAATTAAATTTAAAACATCATAAGAGGCACTGCAAGTGTCATGGATGCCAATTTCTGGAAACAGTTTGTGGCGATAGGGCCATCTCGAGGTATAAAAACTTTAAAAATTTACTTCTACAGAGTGACGAGGTGTGCTTAGATTGCGAAGCCAATTTCACAGATTTGTACGATTCATCGAATTTAAATTATATTAAAAACATAAGTTCATTGCAATCTCTTATGCCAATGTACGTAGAAACTCGTGTAATTCCTTGCATTTAGTAGAGGTTGTTGAAAGATTGTGTGGGGAGGATTATATGGTCTCAGCCATGACAGCACTTATAAAAACAACAAATAAGTCAATATCAAGGCTGCAAAATACATCGTATTCAGTGACACTATCTCCAGAGTAAGATTTGACTATCAAAACAGAAACAATGCGTTTATTTTGGAAGGGGGAATTTGTTGAGGGTTAAGGGATGGCCCGTGACAATATCATTGGGGCAAATTGATTGTATCAGGATTCAGTAACTTTTGCAGAGTGGCCCATCAATCATGTAATTTAAACATTAGTCAACAATGTTTCTACCTGTTTATATGCACAATTCCAGCTATGTTTCAAAATTCGTATTACCACTGTTGGCACGTTTGCAACGAAGTGAAGTTGTAGGTGGCGCATGGGTAGATGGTTCTTTTTCATATCTGCTCTTAAAATTCAAATGGAAAGCATTAGATAATGGCAATACTTGCTTGAATAAGATCTGGTTTTAGACTCCTATAGCTTCTTACCCAGATCCCTAATTCAGCTCAATCAACCATAGAAAAGTGAAGATTTTAATAGTTACTTCCTCCTTAACCAGCACCTCCTTAAACAGCGCCTTCTAGACGATGAAACGCATAATTTATTAACTTGTAATTACAACTCCACCTCGAGGCTTTGTGAGGAATAATTACGGTCCATCGCATCGTTCTACGGTTCACTTTACGATCGTCAATGCACCAGTCCTGACTATGAGTTTACCAAGAGGGGTTGGGCTAAGGGAGGGTGTAAAAATGGGGAGGATTATTGTAGATTGTACCTGGCAAGTGATGTATTGACATTGCTGGATATTTTGTGCAAGAACACGGATAAAATCTATGGGGTGTGAATCAGCCTCTATTTGTAGAGAAATCAATGAGGGGAGGGTATTTTTTCCTCGGAGATCGTATCCTTAAAACTGACCCGACTGGAGACACCGCTGTAAAGTCGGATGCGGTTATTTTTGTTTGAACTCCCTTTATCTGTTGGCAATCTCTCACTACTGTTTGCAGTGTAGTAATTACAAGTGGCTTAACAATCCTCATGCTTCAAATTTCTCCAGTATTTTGAATAAAATGGACCGAAAGGATAGTTTTTTTAACTCAATGGTGAAATACCGGTTGAGCGTCATAACTTTGTGAAGGATTTTTTTCGTGCATAAGCAGACCGGTGAATAGAGACTCTTTGAGTCCATACAATAATTTAGTTGGTAAGGCATGGGTTGTGTACTGGACACCTTCAAGACAAAAACTTATTGCCAACCTTCATCCGAAAGAAAATATTGTTGCATATCACGTTCTTTTGTGGTAAATGGTAGCCAACGGTTACACGATCAAAAAGATGCATTGAACCCTCCAGTTTGACCAAAACCCCTATTTAAAAACGCTTATTGACAATTTTTTCAATAATCGTTCTGAAACAAAAATAAAGCTTGAGAAGGAAATAATAAACTCATCTTGAATTCAGCCTTTGGTAAAATGTGCGAGGGTGTAAGCAATCAAATTCGTTGTGACGTCTTGACCAGCCCAAAGGAATGTGCCCGAATCATTGCCGATCCAAACCATACATCATCCACTATCATAGACTCCAATATGGTCCTCTAGCATAGGAAAAAAAGAAACGTCATTTTAAATAAAAATATTGCCGGTTGCAGCGCAATAACAGCAATTTCAAAAAACTCATTTTATCATTCTTTTACGATATTTGATGGTGCAAATCGCTGGGGGAGGGAAAAGTTCAAGTATATTATTTGGAAATCGATTCACTTTGGCTAAAAGTTGAAGCCGTGAATTTATTCGAAGATTTGGAAAAGGTAAACACATAGCTCTCGAATGGACTTTACCAATCAGGACGAGTCCATTTACCCAGAAATAGTGAAACGCTTTCCCAAAATCATTTACTAATCTTAAAATCCGAGACGGGGAGTGACTTGATTTCCAAGGATGTGCTTGCGAAGGTGTACTCTGTGCAAACACTCAATGAAGTAATCAAAAAAGTCGGCAAGGGGGTGTCTAGACACTCATTGAATAAGATTTTCGACATAAGTGTTTACATAAACTAAGTGTAATTTTAGTTCCAAGAAAGTCATGGCACTTCATCTTTAAAATTCTAAAACTACACAGTTTTAGTGAATAAAGTTGCCGTGCCCCCCGTATCGGATAATGTCTATGTTTGTGCAGCAGGTATAACGGTGCTACCCCACAGACATTATCCAACTTCTGACCAAGGTGTTTGTCAAGACTATACACGTCACCTCGGTCGGGAAAAAATTCAGTAGTAAGTGGTGGGTTGGTGGGTGGTGGGTGGGATCCATTTTATATAGATGGGAGTTTTTCCCCAACTCAGTAGTGTTTTTCATGTTCTTCAGCAAGGTAGAGTTGTCCTATGTGAGTATTTTTCATGTAAATAAAATTGTATAAGAAATTGTTTTTAGCCCCTTGGCCGCGGCTGGCCCCGGAAGGATTTTACTTTCAGCCGGCCGCCTTCAGCAGCCGTTATGCCCTTCTGGAAAGGGGAGAATTTCTAATAATTATATGAGCTTTTTTGTGACTTTTTATTGTAAACATGTATCATTGTTTTGAATTTATTTTATTTTGTAGTGCTTTTATTTGTAAGTACCATGAATTTTTGTGTAGTGCCTTCTATTTGTAATTAAAGAACTTGTATTATCCTTTAAAAATTTAGTGTTCTCTGATCACATTAGGGGATAACTATTATTTATTCGAGGGACAGATGCATTCTATAGTCAGCTGTATTTTGACATTAATACACTATGTAAATTTAAAACTCCATTTAGATCTTTTCTTTGTGGACATAAATATCTGGCGAAACGACACTTTTAACTAAATAATTCAAAATCGTGATAATTTTTTTTTGGAAAATCCAACAAACATTTACTATTGCTAAAGTGTTTTGCAAGAATCCTATGATAGAATAAAAACTATTGCCCCAGACACGAAATTAATACAGGGACTTGGCATTTTTAATAGCATTGAACCAAAAGCTTGGCTTATTCCTGATGATTTAGCTGAATCCATTGAGGAATGGTCCCAGGATATGACACAATTGTTTACTGTCCGATTTCATCATCAATGGATTTCCGTAATCCTATTTCAGCACAATCTTTTTCATCATAGGAAGTGTATGAGAACACTTTCTTTGAATTGTCCCAACTATATCATCCACGGGGTTGTTTTTGATTCCAGTTCCCTCCTAACCTCAAACAGACATGTCTATCCGAGGTGAACCGAAATTTCTACTCTCGTCCTAAAATCAGGCTACCAATAATTCCCATCTTTATATTCTACTGAACTTGAATCAGAACACCCCCGACAATTTACGTGTAGTCACTCATATTTTTTACAGTGAAATTACTGTATATATGCCAATGAATTGTATAAAAGGTCATTAGTTACAATCATGACACTGAAGAAACTACATGAACATCGACACTTAAACACCTATCTTGGTAGTTCAAACCACGACTCAGGAAGACCATACTCAAATACAACGTTGACAGAGAATTGATTAATCTTTTCTTAGAACTTTGTTTAAATTTAACTGAAGGCAAAGTTCAACTGTCGCTAGGTGTTAAGTAGCCAACAAAGCAACATCGCTCACTTGTATATGCCTTAGCAGCAGCAAGCAAAAACAAAGGAAATGATTTTAAAAGAAAACAACTTCTTCAAGTGGGTGGCAACTTCTTTACACTTTTTACTCCCGATCATTATAGAACTTGTAAACAGGTTTTTCTAGATGGCTAAACCCTACAACCCTACAAATTTACTCCAATTGAACTCGCCCTTTCCCCAAAGGTACATTTTGAGCACAATCTCAATAAATTCATTAACAATAAAACAATTGCCGACGATAAATAATTAATTTTGTTTGAAAAAGCATTTTGACGAGTCGACAAACATAAACTCTATCGCAGGAGACCACTCAATGTAAATGTTATTGATCACAAAAAGAAAATGACTCAAAACTCTACACCATCACCAACAAGAGCAACACCAAATGAAGAAGAATATTTGTCTAAAGTCTTGACAAATGTTGCTTATATAATGCCACATTCCTGTTAGGAGCAGTGTAAAAGACTCATGACATCTCTCTGAAAGTAAACATGTTCAAATTGATGCTAATGGGAATGCAGTTATAATCCATGCCAGGACCTACATTCTACTTGATTTATTATCAAATTACGTAATAAATATTAAAACCTGTATCATTTAACAGTCATTTGGATAAATTTATAAACCATCAAACTTCCCCAAAAGTCTTATTGGCAAGAAAAATGTTTTAAAACGATTAATGGAATTCAGTCAAATATCAAAAGATGTTTTTAAATTAGTTTCAGAAAATACTAACACGCCAATTGGAAGTGATTTGACAAGAGCGGTGGGTGGAATCAAGTGAAGGCGTCTTAATATCACTGCATTTCCCTCACCATCACCTGTTAGTATGGAAGTGGACAGTGGACACCTCACTACGTGTTTACGTTCAAAATAGTTAAAGCATTGAAACAGATGTATGAGAAAATTAGAAAAGAGGGAAGTTTAAGTTCACCCACCACACTTGCTCAATTCACAGACTTGAAAGGAAGCTAGCGGCCGACTGTTTACAGAATGAATCAAGTTACACTCTATATCGTAATCATAGAGTTCGTGGTAGTCCCTATCGAAAAACTAAAGCCTTTTCCCACTGCAAATATTACAAGCAGATCTTTTGACTCTTGATGAGATTCAATGGCGTCACAATGAGCCATACAAGTGCATTCTAGATGCAATCAGTATTTTTAGTCGCTATGTATATCCCATTCCATTGCAGTCAAAGAGAGGCGATGAAGTTGCTAAAGCTCTTGAAATCATCCTTGAACAGGATTGTTAAAAGACGATTCGAACGGATCGGGGTAGTAAATGAGTTAATCCTCATGTAAAGAAGGTTCTATTGAAATATAATATAATGCTCTATCACAAGCACAGTCCAATATTATCAGCATTGGCTGAACGATTGATAAGATCTATGTGTGTGAATTTCAAAATAGTGCATATAGAAAAATACTACTGCTGTTATTCAAGATTTGGATAAAATCATGTTACAGTATAATCAACGTCCTCAATGATCCCTGTCCAGCTCTACCCCAATGGAAGCTTATCAAGAGCGTGGTGACAATACACTTGACACTTTTGTTAAACAATATTCCAATGATGGTGGTGGGAAGGAAGTGAAGAAAAAGAAGAAATTCAATCCTGGTGATACTGTTCAAATCAATCCAACTACTAATGTTTTAAAAAAGGGTAACTACTTAGGGTCCACCGAGCTTTTTAAAATCTCCAGACTCTTAGACAATACACCCATAGCGTATCAACTATGTGACATGAAAGGTGATGAGATTTTTGGTGGTTTTTGTGATCATGAATTAAAAAAAACTAAAAACACTGGAATGTATCAGATTAAAAAGATATTAAAGACTCGTACTCGGAAGGGAAAGAGACAGTTGCTTGTTCGTTGGCTATGATATAACTCTGATTTTTATTTGCAGATATCTACTGAGGACGTATATAATGCCCAATGATTTCTATAAACGTTCATGTCCAACGTCTCTGACCCTCTCTACAACAATTTGAATAAAAAGAGTGATTTCTGTACAAAACTCTCTCTCACCATCAAATTTGACGATTGAAAGTATGAAGTTCCTCTTGTCAATTATATTCTCAAAAATGATATCTTGAGAAAAGATCGTACATATGAGATAAGAGTTATACCATTTGGTTGGTCACTATTTTTTGACTATGAATGGGTAGAAACACTTAAGTCTAGTGAATATCCCAATGTCACACTGAAATACAAACAATTTAAAAAAAGTCTGAAATACAAAGAAATACAAAAAAGGCAATTTGACTGATTTGTGTCGTACAATCAATATAAAAATCTCCGTTCGTAAGAAAGGTTAATTCCGATTTAATTATTCAAAGGAACACAGCAAGATTTACTTTAGCTCACCCGTTCTCAAGGAAATGATTCATCTCAATGATAATCTGAGAGATATACTTGGCTTGAAACAGAATATAATTAGTGGTAAGAATGCTGGAACTGTCAGTAGGATGAATTGTGTTGTTTTTACAGACTATCCACCTGGTTTTGCACTTGGACTCTTGTATATGTCCTTATGCATCCTTTGTTTAAATATCAAGAACTGCTAATTCAAATGTTTCCCTCCTACGTGTTCTTGAACGAAAACCCGCCCATGAACAGCTTCATCAATATAATATAAAGCATTTTCAGTATGTTCCTTTAAATAATTCGTATTTGGAACTCTGTTAGTTAACACTAAGAAGTGAATTAGGATGCCTTCTAGCAATAACAAAAGTTTGGCTGTAATTACATGTAATTTTTGAACCATTCAACAATAAGGAGATGGATGATAGAATTTTTTTGTCCCGATATTGATTGCTGTGGTTTTACTCTCCAACCAAGACAATTGGGTCATGGGATGGACTATTACAAAGGTCTTTCTTCAATGTCGGGCTATGGTCTTGGCAGTTGGTTTGCTAAGCTGTTTGGCTCTACACTACCTCTAGCTAAATAACATATATTGTTGTGGATGCTGTGGATTTTGCATCCTCTACACTACAAGATTAGGGGGCTGGCAAAGATTTTAAAGAAAGTGTTTCTCAAAATCTCTGGTCCTGCACACAATTCCTTGGTTAGCGATTGAAATCACGCCAAAGAGAAAAAGGTTTAGAAAGGTGGTGAAATACCTCATATTTCATTAGTCTCTACTCAGGTTAGAAATGAAAGACATCACTCTTGTCAAAGAAGAATAAGGAAAATAAACTAAGAAGAAAATTGTTAGATCGAAAAAGAATTTCTTTTCCTAGGCTGATTTGGCTTATCTACCCCACAAGGAATCTCATCTCGGTGTCACTGCATTTCAGAGTCTTTTCAATGCAGAAAGTTTATATATCAGTGTAAAACACAGATAGTATGAGCAATTCTACCCACAAAAACCACTCTCTGAAAACCTACATTTTCAAATTTATTCCAATGAAGACTGCTTCATAGATTTATCATCCACATTTATTGCTTTAAAAGTTTGGTGAGGAAGAAGTCTGACATTCTAGCTCCCACCGAACCGATGGATTATCCTATGGAAATGGCATGCTGCACAATTTGTTTAAACTGATATGTGTCTACATTAGTAGAATATTGGTGAGCACTAGGAACAATCTATCAAACTATAAAAGCTAAATACAAGTTATGTTAATGACTCCAAAGTCCAATATGAAATTGAGAGGTCTGGCGATGGGCTATGACTATAGATCAAATGTTGATATATATCATGAACTCACTTGGGCAGTGAGCAAAGAATATCATATAGTTGGAAAATTAAATCATCAAACATTTAATATATCTCGATTGATGCCCCCAATGTTAAAATTGACATAAAGTTACAACTCACTCCGTCCAATTCCATCTTAAGAAAAACACTTGATGCATCGACCGATGCAAATATCAATCTCACCATGGCAATAGTTCATGTACGAAAACAACAGGCTATGAGTCCGGTTGCTTTGGCAATTGAAAAATTAACAGCATCTGGAAATAATATCAAACTGCTCTCTCCTCATACAATCACCAATCAACGCCATATTGCCACTGATTCAAGTACCTACACCAATTCTTCATCTATCAATGGTGAAATTTCTTCAAAACTTGTTTGGGCTTTCGTAAAAAGTGTCAGTGTTATAGGATCTTGGATAAGTTCTCCAAACAACTTTGAACTGTTTGGACTTTCCTCTCCTTTATGTAAAGTAAATGGAATTCCTCTCCACAACATATCTTTTGATAAATCCTATAGGACCCTATATGAATTAACAATGCAATCCTTGGATCGAGAGTGTCAACTACATTAAAATAGTATAATCGATACAATGTTCGCAAAAAGTCATGGTATCATTGATTTGGACTTTTCTGGTACTCAAGATATGAGTATTATCAGAACGGACACTTTATGTTTAGAGTGTACCTTTGCCAAAACATTAAAGGAGAATTAAAAATTATTCTCACTAATTTAATTTGAAACTATTGCAAAACTACCCTCAACGGTAGTGTTCTATTAGGTTTGGTGAAATGAACACCAATCAAATAATCGATGTATTTTACATGGATCAATATATGTCCAGATACAAATCATATTGCATACCCTCGGATTCCCTTGAACAAATTCATAGTGTTAACAATACCATTATCATAGTTAATAGAAGTCCATCCATAGTGCAGACGGGGCATTGGCTATGCATCTTTCAAACAGTGAAGAATATAGAATTTTTTATTCTCTTGGTCTACCATATGCATTCTACACACCACACATCAAAAACTTCTTTGAAAGAAGTTGCAAAACAATTATTCAAAATTGGATGCGAGTATAGAATTTATCAACCAAAATCTGTGGTTTTCATGCATTACTTTATTTTTTTCGATGTCGTGACTGTACTTACAGTGAATTTCTCAACATTTGTGTACAAAATCTTCGATGAAGTTACTTCAAGGTAGAAAACATCCTCTCAGACCTGTATTGATTTCAGTGCCCCAAGAATAAAATATTTTAATATTGTTTGTAAATTTGTTTATTAAAGAAATATATGTATGCTCTATAAAAGTCTTTTGTCTTCATTGCTTGGATTTCTTCTTCCTTTTTATTTAGGTTGTCATTGTCGAAAATGATTAACGGTGGCATATCATTGGGATTCGACTTGTACTAGTTTTGGCGTGCAAAGTCAGGGTCACATTTTCAAAAATATCATGTAACACCACAAAAAATAGAAATGACGTTTAGAATTTATTTCAATCATGCCAGGGTAAGTATTTTCCCATTGATTACACATTAAAAATAACAATTTGAGCATAGATATCCCATAGGGTGAGAGTCACAAGCCTCATCATGACAGAAACTACAATCCTTAATTTTTACAGTATATCCTTTATGAAATTTACATGGACTGCATAATCTACAATTTTCATTACACTAATCAATAGCATTGCAGTTCTCATATGACGACCAGCAGACCATTATATATAAGGAATAGTGAACATGTGCAGAACATTCATATGAAGAATCACATTCTGTAACAGCCAAATCAAAATCAGTAAGCTTATAATCATAAGTATCATTGTTGTCACTATGATGACGTAGAAACCATACTCTCTTTACGTTTTTATAATTGAAACGTGCTCTAAATTCTGCTTACAAAAATAACTTAAACCCACAACGATACAATTATGCCAAGGTAAGTATTTTCCCATTGATTATACTTATCAAAATGACAATTGGAGCATAGATATTCCATATGGTGGGAGTCAAAACCCTCTTCATGACAAAAACTACAATCCTTAATTTGTAGAGCATATCCTCTATGCAATTTACACGGACTGTATTATTTACAGTTTTCAATATAATAATCAATTGTAGTGCAATTCTCACATGACGACCAGCTGCCGATAAATAAAAGTTCAAATAGGGATAAAATCCTTTTAATAGACAGTGACCAGTGATAGAAACTCACAAAAAATACCAGATATTTCGGTCACATATACAGTGACCGTCATCAGTAACAAAACTACTGATGACGGTCACTGTATATGTAACCGAAATATCTGGTATTTTTTGTGAATTTCTATTACTGTTCACTGTCTATTAAAAGGATTTTATCCCTATTTGAACTTTATTTATCGTCATGGAAAGGCAGTGTGGTCTCCGAAATTATCGACCAGCTGCCCTATGTATATAAAAATAGTGAATATGTGTAGACCATTTATTTAATGTTGACTTTCTCACTGCCAAAAGGAAACTTACTCACGATCAGTAAAAGAAATGTATTCTAGGAGGAGGAGTGATAGCGTGAGGTCACAAAAACTTATTCGACTTATGTCTTATTGTGTTACAAAATGACCGTAGTAAATTAAATTCTGGGTAGTGGTTGGAAGCAGAACCACAATGTTGTTTTGTTTTGTCTCGAATAATTAATCAATAAATTGAGTATATGCGTTTTGTCCACAACGTAAAAGCCTCATACAATTGTCCGAAGATAGAGAATCATTTCAATGATAATTTCAAGCTTTTATATATAATATTTCCTTTTGTACAGTTAATACCTGAAATTCAATATTTAGATTCAAACAATTTCCCAATGCTACAAGATTTCGTAAGATCTTCTGTTTCTCAAATTCATCCATTTTCGTGTTTGACACTCCCACGACCAACTATAGACTAAACAAACAATTACAAGTTTCTACTTTGTGTATGCTTTCAACGTCTATTGGTAGCTCCTAGAGAGAGTGGAGTAAGCGATCAATTAAAATATCTAACCAAAACATTATAAAACATTTTTATTGACAAAAATGTAATAAAAGAATATATTTTCATTCTCTCCTAATTAGGTGAGTCAGTCCATTTTCCTCAATATGCTTCAAGATAGCATTCAATCCATGGTTGTATTTTCGATATATATTATATTCACTTTAGCGGCGAAGTATAATTGTTCGTCCAACTTTAATTTACTCAATGATATAACATATCTACCAAACATCTCAACCATCTCAAATTTTACGCAACTCTCCTTTCATTTTCAGCTAATACATTGGCAGCCCTTGCCTGCATATCATTACTGTCAACTCCTTCAAGGTGCAATAGTGAAAAACTACCCATTTTTAAAATATTTGAATTTTTTTATCCAACTTGAAACAATGTAAACTAATCAAGTGTCTATGTGGAAGTGAGATACTAACTAGCTCAACATCAAACTTTTATATCAATGATTACGTGAGCAATAGGCCCACTTGAAATCTTAGCATTCTTACAGAAAAATTTCGAGAAATCCTTATCGCTACGGAACGTAATACCAGATGGACGATAGACTTGATGTCTCCAATGGCCTCTTGTATGGTGGACCGCTTGTATGATGGGTATGTTATATGGTGGGCCTCTTGTATAGTGGGCCGTTCGGAATGTAGGGCTGCTCGGAATATAGGGCCACTCGTATCTATTAATATAATACTACCAATACCTCGAATTTTTTATTGTAAGCAGGGATTCCAAAGAGTATTTTTTTTTAAATTTAAAGCAGAGAAGGTATCCTATCAAGGCTTTATCCAAAGGTGGATCAGATAAAGGGTTTCGTTTTTAAATGAAAATACCTCGTTTTTCTTATCGAGGCCAGGGATGCCAAAAAACCTATTTGTTTTCTTAATTTAAAGCAGAGAGGGTATCATGTCAAGGCGGTATCCAGAAGGGCTAATTTTCTATGCAATTGGTAATTCTTCTAATATAAGGTATTTACAAGCTATTTATAAGTGACAATTATAATTGTTATCAAAGTGTTTTTTTACATTGTAGTAATCCACGAAGCCGTGCCACACCAACCTGAAAGCGGCAAATGTGTGATTTTGTATCGGAGGTGGCGCACCGCCAGGCATGTAGAATTTTTTTTGGTGGCGCGCAGCCGATATCTGACCGGTGGCGCTTCACAGCGCGCCGATTCTTCTGATTAAAAATAATAATACAAATTCCACTTCACCAAGCACATTCAAGTTCAACTTGATTGTAGTAAGGATTTTTGAATGGTTGGCTAAAAACATACAAGAACAATATGACAAAACAGGAATTTGTTGGGCCGTGCGGGAAGTGTTTATGTTCACCGTTGATCAGACCAAGTGGAATTCGCATTTTTAGCCACTAGACCCAGGGAAGCTTATGTTGTGCTTATGTTTAACATCGCATGGTTCCTACAAAATCCCGTGTTTAGTCATTTTCTTCTTGTTCATGATTTCGGCTAATGTGTGTGTATAACTTTCAAAGTGTGGAGTTCGAACATCTCCTGTTCATCAAATACATACGAAAAGGCAGTGAAAAAACAAACAAAAAACAAACAAATAACAACATCTAAAAAACACTGTATACAAGTCAGATACCATGGCTTAACAACACCAACAATTTTAAATCCGCGGTTACATCCCTTCAGTTACAATTGATGCAACAAAAGTGAGTTTGTTCACTCTGCCTAGAGCCATTGAGCATCGATAAATAAATGATACCCAAAACGAACAGAAATTACAATAAATAACCGAGTCAGTAGAAAGGGGGGTGCCAGTCGTGACGGGACTCCATATATGGGCATAGAATACTGACTGGACTCCATATATGGGCATAGAGTCCCTAGGGAGATGGTTTTCTCACTGAAAATGAAAAAACAGGATTTTTCTCACTTGAAAAACAGGATTTTTCTCACTTTTATGGATGTTTCTTGGAGGGTTATGTGTGTTGGTCAATTTATTTGATGTTTTTCATGGATGTCAACAGCAATTCATGTCTGTTTTATGGTTTTGTCAGTAAGAATGGAAAAACAGGAATTTTCTCACTTTTATGGATGTTTCTTGGACGGTTATGTATGCTGCTCAATTTATTTCATGTTTTTCTCTGATGTCAACATCAATTTATGTCTGTTTTCTGGTTTGTGTCAGTGAGAATAGAAAAACAGGAATGTTCTCACTTTGATGGGTGTTTTCTTGGATGTTCTCACTTTGATGGATGTTTCTTGGATGTTCTCACTTTGATGGATGTTTTCTTGGATGTTCTCACTTTGACGGTTGTTTCTTGGATGGTTATGAGTAACACATGACACATGACACATGATACATGACACGTGACACGTGACACTTGACACATGACACATGACACAACACATGACACATGACACTTGACACATGACACATGACACAACACATGAGACATGACACATGACACATGGCACATGACACATGACACGAAACATGACACATGACACAGGACAAATGACGCATGACACATGACACATGACATAAGAATGACGTAATCAACTAGGACAAATGGATTTTCTGAGAAATTTATTACATAATCGGTAGAACCCTATCAGGAGGTCGTGACGGGGGTCCATATATGGACATAGAATGACGTAATCGACTAGGACAGTTGGATATCTGAGAAATTGATTACATAATCGGTAGAACCATATCAGGAGGTCATGACGGGAGTCCATATATGGGCATTGAATGACGTAATCGACTAAGACAGTTGGATATCTGAGAAATTGATTACATAATCGGTAGAACCATATCTGGAGGTCATGACGGGAGTCCATTTATGGGCATTGAATGACGTAATCGACTAGGACAGTTGAATATCTGAGAAATTGATTAAATAATCGGTAGAACCATATCAGGAGGTCATGACGGGAGTCCATATATGCAAGAGTTGGAATATTTCAGTAGTGTTTTGTCGTGGTTTACTATGTCATAAACACATTTTCTTGATTTTTCGAAGTTCATTTTGAATTTCTTTCATTGAAATGCAAGGGTTCGAAAATTTCAGTAGTGGTTTGTTGTGGTTTACCTTTTCACAGGTACATTCTCTTGATTTTCCAAAGTTCATTTTGAATTTATTTCATTGAATTGCAAGAGTTGGATTATTTTAGCAATGGTTTGTTGTGGTTTACCATTTCACGGTTAGATTCTCTTGATTTTTCAAAGTTCATTTTGAATTTTTTTCATTGAAATACAAGAGTTGGATTATTTCAGTAGTGTTTTTTCGTGGTTTACCTTGTCTCAGTTACATTCTCTTGATTTTTCAAAGTTCATTTTGGTTTTCTTTCATTGAAATGCAAGAGTTGGAATATTTCAGTAGTGTTTTGATGTGGTTTACCTTGTCACAGTTATATTCTCTTGATTTTTCAAAGTTCATTTTGGTTTTCTTTCATTGAAATGCAAGAGTTGGAATATTTCAGTAGTGTTTTGTCATGGTTTACCTTGTCACAGTTACATTCTCTTAATTTTTAAAAGATCATTTGAATTTATTTCTTTGAAATGCAAGAGTTGGAATATTTCAGTAGTGTTTTGTTGTGGTTTACATTGTCACAGTTACAATTTCTTGATTTTTCAAAGTTCATTTTGAATTTCTTTCGTTGAAATGCAAGAGTTGGAATATTTCAGTAGTGTTTTGTTGTGGTTCACCTTGTCAAACTTACAAGCTCTTGATTTTTCAAAGTTCATTTCGAATTTCTTTCATTGAAATGCAAGAGTTGGAATATTTCAGTAGTGTTCTGTCGTGGTTTACCATGTCACAGTTACATTCTATTAATTTTTCAAAGTTCATTTGAATTTCTTTCGTTGAAATAAGAGAGTTGGATTATTTCAGTAGTGTTTTGTCATGGTTTACCTTGTCACAGTTACATTCTATTAATTTTTCAAAGTTCATTTTGGATTTCTTTCATTGAAATGCAAGAGTTAGATTATTTCAGTAGTGTTCTGTCATTGTTTACCAGGGCACAGTTACATTCTCTTGATTTTTCAAAGTTCATTTTAAATTTCTTACGTTGAAATGCAAGAGTCGGAATATTTCAGTAGTGTTTTGTCGTGGTTTACCTTGTCACAGTTACATTCTCTTGATTTTTCAAAGATCATTTTGGTTTTCTTTTATTGAAATGCAAGAGTTAGAATATTTCAGTAGTGTTTTGTTGTGGTTTACCTTGTCACAGTTACATTCTCTTAATTTTTCAAAGTTCATTTTGAATTTCTTTCGTTGAAATGCAAGAGTCGGAATATTTCAGTAGTGTTTTGTTGTGGTTTACCTTGTCACACTTACATTCTCTTAATTTTTGCAAGTTCATTTTGGATTTCTTTCGATTAAATGCAAGAGTTTGAATATTTCACTAGTGTTTTGTTGTGGTTTACCTTGTCAAAGTTACATTCTCTTGATTTTTCAAAGGTCATTTTGTATTTGAATCGTTGAAAAGCAATATTTGAAATATTTAAGTAGTGTTTTGTCACGATTTACCTTGTGAGAGATACATTCTCATTATTTTTTAAAGTTCGTTTCGAATTTCTTTTGTTGAAATGAAAGAGTTGGAATATTTCAGTAGTGTTTTGTCGTGGTTTATCTTGTCACATTTACATTCTCTTAATTTTTCAAAGTTCATTTTGAATTTCTTTCGTTGAAATGTAAGAGCTGGAATATTTCAGTAGTGTTTTGTCATGAGTTACCTTGTCCCAGATACATTCTCTTGATTTTTCAAAGTTCATTTCGAATTTCTTTCATTGCAATGTAAGAGTCGGAATATGTCAGTAGTGTTTTGTCGTGGTTTACTTTGTCACAGTTACATTCTCTTGATTTTTCCAAGAGTTGGAATATTTCAGTAGTGTTTTGTCATGGTTTACCTTGTCACAGTTACATTCTCTTGATTTTTCAAAGTTCATTTTGAATTTCTTTCGTTGAAATGCAAGAGTTGGAATATTTCAGTAGTGTTTTGTTGTGGTTTACCTTGTCAGAGTTACATTCTCTTGATTTTTCAAAGTTAATTTTGAATTTCTTTCATTGAAATGCAAGAGTTGGAATATTTCAATAGTGTTTTGTCGTGGTTTACCTTGTCGTAGTTACATTTTCTTTATTTTTCAAAGTTCATTTTGAATTTTTTTCGTTTAAATGCAAGAGTTGGAATATTTCAGTAGTGTTTTGTCGTGGTTTACCTTGTCGCAGTTACATTTTCTTTATTTTTCAAAGTTCATTTTGAATTTTTTTCGTTGAAATGCAAGAGTTGGAATATTTCAGTAGTGTTTTGTCGTGGTTTACCTTGTCACAGTTACATTCGCTTAATTTTTCAAAGTTCATTTTGGATTTCTTTAGATGAAATGCAAGAGTCGGAATATTTCAGAAGCATTTTGTCATGGTTTACCTTGTCACAGTTTCATTTTTTTGATTTTTCAAAATTCATTTTGTATTTCTTTCCTTGAAATGAAAGAGTGGGATTATTTCAGCAGTTTTTTGCCGTGGTTTACTTTGTCACAGTTCCGTTCCCATTATTTTTGAAAGTTCATTTTGGATTTCTTATATTGAAATGAAAGAGTTGGAATATTTCAGTAATGTTTTGTTGTTGTTTACTTTGTCACACTTACATTCTCATGATTTTTCAAAGTTCATTTTGGATTTCTTTCATTGAAATGCAAGAGTTGGAATATTTCAGTAGTGTTTTGTCGTGGTTTACCTTGTCATACTTACATTCTCTTGATTTTTCAAAGTTCATTTTGAATTTCTATCATTGAAATGCAAGAGTTGGAATATTTCAGAAGTGTTTTGTTGTGGTTTACCTTGTCACACTTGCATTTTCTTAATTTTTCAAAGTTCATTTTGAATTTCTCTCATTGAAATGCAAGAGTCGGAATATTTCAGTAGTGTTTTGTCGTGGTTTACCTTGTCAGAGTGACATTCTCATGATTTTTCAAAGTCAATTTTGGATTTCTTTCATTGAAATGCAAGAGTTGGAATATTTCAGTTGTGTTTTGTTGTGGTTTACCTTGTCACAGTTACATTTTCTTTATTTTTCAAAGTTCTTTTTGTTTTTTTTTCGTTGAAATGCAAGAGTTAAAATATTTCAGTAGTGTTTTGTCATAGTTTACCTTGTCACAGTTAAGTTCGCTTGATTTTTTAAAGTTCATTTTGGATTTCTTTAGTTGAAATGCAAGAGTTGGAATATTTCAGAAGCGTTTTGTCGTGGTTTACCTTGTCACAGTTATATTCTCTTGATTTTTCACAGTTCATTTTGGATTTTTTCCATTGAAATGCAAGAGTTGGAATATTTCAGTAATGTTTTGTTGTGGTTTACTTTGTCACACTTACATTCTCATGATTTTTCAAAGTTCATTTTGGATTTCTTTCATTGAAATGCAAGAGTTGGAATATTTCATTAGTGTTTTGTCATGGTTTACCTTGTCATACTTACATTCTCTTGATTTTTCAAAGTTTATTTTGGATTTCTTTCATTGAAATGCAAGAGTTTGAATATTTCAGTAGTTTTTTGTTGTGGTTTACCTTGTCACACTTACATTTTCTTGATTTTTCAAAGTTCATCTTGGATTTCATTTATTGAAATGCAAGAGTTGGAATATTTCAGTAGTGTTTTGTCGTGGTTTACCTTGTCACAGTTACATTCTCTTGATTTTTCAAAGTTCATTTTGGATTTCTCTCGTTGAAATGCAAGAGTTGAATTATTTTAGTAGTGTTTTGTCGTGGTTTACCATGTCACAGTTACATTCTCTTGATTTTTCAAAGTTCATTTTCGATTTCTATCGTTGAAATGCAAGAGTTGGAAAATTTCAGTAGTGTTTTGTCATGGTTTACCTTGTCACAGTTACATTCTCTTAATTTTTCAAAGTTCATTTTGAATTTATTTCGTTAAAAAGCAAGAGTTGGAATATTTTAGTAGTGTTTTGTCGTGGTTTACCTTGTCAAAGTTACATTCTCTTGATTTTTCAAAGTTCATTTTGGATTTTTTTCGTAGAAATATGTTTTGTTGTGCTTTACCGTGACACAGTTACATTTTCTTGATTTTTGTTAGGTTAGGTTAGGTTAGGCTAGATCAAGTTAGGTTAGGTTAGGTTAAGTTAGGTTAGGTTAGGCTACGTACGCGCGCCTACGTAAAACACGACAAAACACTAATGAAATATTCCAACTCTTGCATTTCAATGAAAGAAATCCAAAATGAACTTTGAAAAGTCAAGAGAATGTAAGTGTGACAAGGTAAATCAGGACAACACACTAATGAAATATTCCAAATCTTGCATTTCAATGGAAAAAATCCAAAATGAACTGTTAAAAATCAAGATAATTCAAGTTTGACAGGTTAAATCACTACGAAACTCTTCTGAAATATTTAAACTCGTTTATTTAAACACGAGAAAAACAAAATCACCTATAAAAAATCAATAGAAATTAACTGAGACAAGGTAAACCACAACAAAACACTACTGAAATATTCCAACTCTTGCATTTCAATGAAAGAAAACCGAAATGAACTTTGGAAAATCAAGAAAATGTAACTTTGACAAGGTAAACCATAACAAAACACTACTGAAATATTCCAACTCTTGCATTTGAACGTAAGAAATTCAAAATTAACTTTTAAAAATCAAGAAAATGTAACTGTGACAAGGTAAACCACAATATAACACTACTGAAATATTCCAACTCTTGCATTTCAATGAAAGAAATTCAAAATGGACTTTGAAAAATCAAGAAAATGTAAGTGTGACAAGGTAAACCAAAACATAACACTACTGAAATATTCCAACTTGTATTTCAACGATAGAAATCCAAAATGAACTTTGAAAAATCAAGATAATGTAAGTGTGACAAGGTAAACCACGACAAAACACTACTGAAATATTCCAACTCTTGCATTTCAACGAAGGAAATTCAATATGAACTTTGAAAAATCATGAGAATGTAAGTGTAACAAAGAAAACCACTACAAAACATTACTGAAATATTCCAACTCTTGCATTTCAATATAATAAATCCGAAATGAACTTTGAAAAATCAAGGGAATGGAACTGTGACAAAGTAAACCACGACAAAACACTACTGAAATAATCCCACTCTTTCATTTCAATGAAAGAAATTCAAAATGAACTTTGAAAAATCAAGAGAATATAACTGTGACAAGGTAAACAACGACAAAACGCTTCTGAAATATTCCAACTCTTGCATTTCAACTAAAAAATCCAAAATGAACTTTGAAAAATTAAGAGAATGTAACTGTGACAAGGTAAACCACGACAAAACAGTACTGAAATATTCCAACTCTTGCATTTCAATGAAAGAAAACCGAAATGAATTTTGAAAAATCAAGAAAATGTAACTGTGACAAGGTAAATTACGACAAAACACTACTGAAATATTCCAACTCTTGCATTTCAACGAAAGAAATTCAAAATGAACTTTGAAAAATCAAGAAAATGTAAGTGTGACACTGTAAACCACGACAAAACACTACTGAAATATTCTAACTCTTGCATTTCAACGAAAGAAATTCAGAATTAACTTTGAAAAATCAAGAGAATGTAACTGTGACAAGGTAAACCACAACAAAACACTACTGAAATATTCTAACTCTTCCATTTCAACGATAGTAATTCAAAATGAACTTTGAAAAATCAAGAGAATGTAACTGTGACAAGGTAAACCATGACAAAACACTACTGAAATATTCCAAATCTTGCATTTAAACGAAGAAAATCGAAAATCCAACTCTTGCATTACAATGTAAGAAATTCAAATGAACTTTGAAAAATCAAGAGAATGTAACTGTGACAAAGTAAACCACGACAAAACACTACTGACATATTCCAACTCTTACATTTCAATGAAAGAAATTCGAAATGAACTTTGAAAAATCAATAGAATGTATCTGTGACAAGGTAAACCATGACAAAACACTACTGAAACATTCCAACTCTTATATTTCAACGAAAGAAATTCAAAATGAATTTTGAAAAATCAAGAGAATGTAACTATGACAAGGTAAAGCACAACAAAACACTACTGAAATAATCCAACTCTTGCATTACAATGTAAGAAATTCAAATGAACTTTGAAAAATCAAGAGAATGCAATTGTGACAAGGTAAAGCAAAACAAAACACTACTGAAATATTCCAACTCTTGCATTTCAATGAAAGAAATTCGAAATGAACTTTGAAAAATCAAGAGAATGTATCTGTGACAAGGTAAACCATGACAAACCACTACTGAAATATTCCAACTCTTACATTTCAACGAAATAAATTCAAAATGAACTTTGAAAAATTAAGAGAATGTTTCTGTGACAAGCTAAAGCACAACAGAACACTACTGGAATATTCTAACTCTTGCATTTCAATGAAAGAAATCCAAAATGAAGTTTCAAAAATTAAGAGAATGTATCTGTGTCAACGTAAACCGTGACATAACAGTACTCAAATATTCCAACTCTTACATTTCAATGAAACAAATTCAAAATGAAGTTTGAAGAATTAAGAGAATGTAACTGTGACTAGGTAAACCACAACAAAACCCTATTGAAATATTCCAACTCTTGCATTTCATCGAAAAAAATCCAAAATGAACTTTGAAAAATTAAGAGAATTTAAGTGTGACAAGGTAAACCACAACAAAACACTACTGAAATATTCCTACTCTTGCATTTCAACGTAAGAAAATCAAAATAATCTTTTAAATATCAAGATAATGTAACTGTGACTAGGCAAATCACAACAAAAAACTATTAAAATATTCCAACTCTTCCATTTCATCGAAAGAAAAACCAAAATGATTTTTGAAAAATCAAGAGAATGTAACTGTTACAAGGTAAACCACGACAAAACACTACTGAAATATTCCAACTCTTGAATTTCAATGATAGAAATTAAAAATGAACTTTGAAAAATTAAGAGAATGTAACTGTGACAAGGTAAACCGCAACAAAACATTACTGAAATATTTCAACGAAAGAAATCCAAAATGAACTTTGAAAAATCAAGAGAATGTAACTGTGACATGGTAAACCACGACAAAACACTACTGAAATAATTCAACTCTTGCATTTCAACGAAAGAAATCAAAAATGAACTTTGAAAAATCAAGTGAATGTAACTGTGACGAGGTAAACCACGACAAAACACTACTGAAATATTCCGAATCTTGACTTTCAATGAAAGAAAACCGAAATGAACTTTGAAAAATCAAGAAAATGTAACTTAGACAAGGTAAACAACAGCAATACACTACTGAAATAATCCAAATCTTGCTTTTCAAAGAAAAAACTACAAAATGAACTTTGAAAAAACAAGAAAATGTAACTCTGACAATGTAAACCACATCAAAACACTACTGAAAAAATCCAACTACAGCATATCAAAGAAAAAAATAAAAATTGCAGATTGAAAAATCAAGAAAATTTAAGTGTTACAAGGTAAACCACAACAAAACACTACTGAAATATTCCAACTCTAGCATTTCAAAGAAAGAAATTCAAAATGAACTTTGAAAAATCAAGAAAATGTAATTATGACAAGGTAAACCACGACAAAAAACTAATGAAATATTCCAACTCTGGCGTTTTATCGAAAGAAATACAATACGAACTGTGAAAAATTAAGAGAATGTAAGTCTGACAAAGAAAACCACTACAAAACATTACTGAAATATTCCAAATCTTTCATTTCAATATAAAAAATACGTACTTAACTTTCAAAAATCAAGGGAACGGAACTTTGACAAAGCAAACCACGACAAAACACTGCTGAAATATTCCCACTCTTTCATTTCAATGAAAGAAATACAAAATGAATTTTGAAAAATCAAAAGACTATAACTGTGACAAGGTAAACCACGACAAAACGCTTCTGAAATATTCCAACTCTTACATTTCAACTAAAGAAATCCAAAATGAACTTTGAAAAATTAAGAGAATGTAACTATGACAAGGTAAACCACGACAAAACAGTACTGAAATATTCCAACTCTTGCATTTCAATGAAAGAAAACCGAAATGAACTTTGAAAAATCAAGAGAATGTAACTGTGACAAGGTAAACCACGACAAAACACTACTGAAATATTCCAACTCTTGCATTTCAACGACAGTAATTCAAAAATGAACGTTGAAAAATCAAGAGAATGTAACTGTGACAAGGTAAACCATAACAAAAGACTATTGAAATATTCCAACTCTTGCATTTCAACGAATGAAATCGAAAATGAACTTTGAAAAATCAAGGGAATGTAACTGTGACATGGTAAAGCACTACAAAACACTACTGAAATAATCCAACTCTTGCATTAAAATGTAAAAAATTCAAATGAACTTTGAAAAATCAAGAGAATGTAACTGTGACAAAGTAAACCACGACAAAACACTACTGTCATATTCCAACTCTTACATTTTAATGAAAGAAATTCGAAATGAACTTTGAAAAATCAATAGAATGTATCTGTGACAAGCTAAACCATGACAAAACAATACTGAGATATTCCAACTCTTACAATTCAACGAAAGAAATTCAAAATGAATTTTGAAAAATCAAGAGAATGTAACTGTGACAAGGTAAAGCACAACAAAACACTACTGAAATAATCCAACTCTTGCATTACAATGCAAGAAATTCAAATGAACTTTGAAAAATCAAGAGAATGTAACTGTGACAAGATAAAGTAAAACAAAACACTACTGAAATATTCCAACTCTTGCATTTCAATGAAAGAAATTCGAAATGAACTTTGAAAAATCAAGAGAATGTATATGTGACAAGGTAAACCATGACAAAACACTACTGAAATATTCCAACTCTTACATTTCAACGAAAGAAATTCAAAATGAACTTAGAAAAATTAATAGAATGTAAGTGTGATAAGTTAAACTACAACTAGACACTACTAATATATTCCATCTCGTGCATTTCAACGAAAGAAATTCATAATAGAGTTGTAAATATTAAGAGAATGTAAATGTGACAAGGTAAACCATGACAAAACACAAATGAAATATTCAAAGTCATGCATTTCAACGACTAAAATTCAAAATGGTCTTTGAAAAATTAAGAGAATGTAACTTTGACTAGGTAAACCACAACAAAACACTATTGAAATATTCCAACTCTTGCATTTCATCGAAAGAAATCCAAAATGAACTTTGCAAAATTAAGAAAATGTAAGTGTGACGAGGTAAACCACAACAAAACACTACTGAAATATTCAGACTCTTGCATTTCAACGAAAGAAATCCAAAATGAACTTTAAAAAATTAAGAGAATGTAACTGTGACAAGGTAAACCACAACAAAACACTACTGAAATATTCCAACTCTTGCATTTCAACGAAAGAAATCCAAAATGATCTTTGAAAAATCAAGAGAATGTAACTGTGACAAGGTAAACCACGACAAAACACTACTGAAATATTCCAACTCTTGCATTTCAATGATAGAAATTAAAAATGAACTTTGAAAAATTAAGAGAATGTAAGTGTGACGAGGTAAACCACAACTGGTAAACACTACTGAAATATTCCAACTCTTGCATTTCAACGAAAGAAAACCAAAATGATCTTTGAAAAATTAAGAGAATGTAACTGTGACTAGGTAAACCACAACAAAACACTATTGAAATATTCCAACTCTTGCATTTCAACGAAAGAAATCCAAAATGAACTTAGAAAAATTAAGAGAATGTAAGTGTGACAAGATAAACCACAACAAAACACTAATGAAATATTCCGACTCTTGCATTTCAACGAAAGAAATCCAAAATAAACTTTGAAACATCAAGAGAATGTAACTGTGACAAGGTAAACCACGACAAAATACTACTAAAATATTCCAACTCTTGCATTTCAACGAAAGAAATCCAAAATGAACTTTGAAAAATTAAGAGAATGTAAGTGTGACAAGGTAAACCACAACAAAACACTACTGAAATAATGCAACTCTTGCATTTAAATGAAAAAAATCCAAAATGAACTTTGAAAAATCAAGAGAACGTAACTGTGACAAGGTAAACCACGACAAAACACTACTGAAATATTCCAACTCTTGCATTTCAATGATAGAAATTAAAAATGAACTTTGAAAAATTAAGAGAATGAACTGTGACAAGGTAAACCGCAACAAAACATTACTGAAATATTCCAACTCTTGCATTTCAACGTAAGAAATTTAAATGAACTTTGAAAAATCTAGAGGATGTAACTGTGACATTGTAAACAATGACATAACACTACTGAAATTTTCCAACTCTTGCATTTCAACGAAAGAAATCCAAAATGAACTTTGAAAAATCAAGAGAATGTATCTGTGACAAGGTAAACCATGACAAAACACTACTGAAATAATCCAACTCTTGCATTTCAAAGAAAGAAATCCAAAATGAACAATGAAAAATTAATAGAATGTAACTGTGACAAGGTAAACCACTACAAAACACTACTGAAATAATCCAACTCTCACATTTCAACGAAAGAAATTCAAATGAACTTTGAAAAATTAATAGAATGTAACTGTGACATGGTAAACCACGACAGAACACTACTGAAATATTCCAACTCTTGCATTTCAATGAAAGAAATTCGAAATGAACTTTGAAAAATCAAGAGATTGTAACTGTGACAAGGTAAACCACAACAAAACACTATTGAAATATTCCCAGTTTTTCATTTCAACGAAAGAAATTCAAACTGAACTTTGAAAAATGAAGAAAATGTAACTGTGACAAGGTAAACCACAACAAAACACTACTGAAATATTCCAACTCTTGCATTTCAACGAAAGGAATTCAAATGATCTTTGAAAAATTAAGAGAATGTAACTGTGACAAGGTAAACCATGACAAAACACTAATGAAATATTCCAACTCTTGCATTTCAAGGAAAGAAAACCAAAATGAACTTTGAAAAATCAAGAGAATATAACTGTGACAAGGTACACCACATCAAAACACTACTGAAATATTCCAACTCTTGCATTTCAATGAAAGAAAACCAAAATGAACTTTGAAAAATCAAGAGAATGTAACTGTGACAAGGTAAACCGCAACAAAACACTACTGAAATATTCCAAGTCTTGCATTTCACCGAATGAAATTCAAAATGAACTTTGAAAAATCAAGAAAATGTAACTGTGACAAGGTAAACCACAACAAAACACTACTGAAATATTCCAACTCTTGCATTTCAACGAAAGAAATTCAAAATGAACTTTTAAAAATCAAGAGAATGTAACTGTGACAAGGTAAACCATTACAAAACACTAGTGAAATAATCCAACTCTTGCATTTCAATGAAAGAAATTCAAAATGAACTTTGAAAAATCAAGACAATGTAACTGTGACAAGGTAAACCAATAAAAAACACTACTGAAATATTCCCACTCATGCATTTCAACGAAAGAAATTCAAAATGAACTTTGAAAAATCAAGAGAATGTAACTGTGACAAGGTAAACCACAACAAACCACTACTGAAATATTCCAACCCTTGCATTTCAATGAAAGAAATTCAAAATGAACTTTGAAAAATCAAGAGAATGTAATTGTGACAAAGTAAACCACGACATAACACTACTGAAATAATCCAACTCTTGCATTTCAATGAAAAAAATTCAAAATGAACTTTGACAAATCGAGAGAATGTAACTCTGACAATGTAAACTACGACAAACCACTATTGAAATATTCCAACTCCTGCATTTAAACGAAATAAATTCAAAATGAACTTTGAAAAATCAAGAGAATGTAACTGTGAAATGGTAAACCACAAGAAAACACTACTGAAATAATCCAACTCTTGCATTTCAATGAAAAAATTCAAAATGAACTTTGAAAAATCAAGAGAAAGTAACTTTGAAATGGTAAACCACGACAAAACACTACTGAAATAATCCAACTCTTGCATTTCAACGAAAGAAAACCAAAATGATCTTTGAAAAATTAAGAGAATGTAACTGTGACTAGGTAAACCACAACAAAACACTACTGAAATATTTCAACTCTTGCATTTCAACGAAAGAAATCCAAAATGAACTTTGAAAAATTAAGAGAATGTAAGTGTGACGAGGTAAACCACAACAAAACACTACTGAAATATTCCAACTCTTGCATTTCAAAAAAACAAATACAAAATTAACTTTGAAAAATCAAGAGAATGTAACTCTGACTTGGAAAACCACAGAAAAACACTATTGAAATATTCAAACTCTTGCATTTAAATCAAAAAAATCCAAAATGAAATTTAAAAAATCAAGAGAATGTAACTGTGACAAGGTAAACCACAACAAAACACTACTGAAATATTCCGACTCTTGCATTTCAACGAAAGAAATTCAAAATGAACTTTGAAAAATTAAGAGAATGTAAGTGTGACTAGATAAACCACAACAAAACACAACTAAAATATTCCAACTCTTGTATTTCAACGAAAAAAATCCAAAATGAACTTTTAAAAATTAAGAGAATGTAAGTGTGACAAGGTAAACCACAACAAAACACTACTGAAATATTCCGACTCTTGCATTTCAATGAAAAAAATCCACAATGAACTTTGAAAAATCAAGAGAATGTAACTGTGACAAGGTAAACCACGACAAAACACTACTGAAATATTCCAACTCTTGCATTTCAATGATAGAAATTAAAAATGAACTTTGAAAAATTAAGAGAATGAACTGTGACAAGGTAAACCGCAACAAAACATTACTGAAATATTCCAACTCTTGCATTTCAACGTAATAAATTTAAATAAACATCGAAAAATAAAGAGAATGTAACTGTGATAAGGTAAACACTTACAGAACACTACTGAAATTTTCCAACTCTTGTATTTCAACGAAAGAAATCAAAAATTAACTTTGAAAAATCAAGAGAATGCATCTGTGACAAGTTAAACCATGACAAAACACTACTGAAATATTCCAACTCTTGCATTTCAATGAAATAAATTCAAAATGAACAATGAAAAATTAATAGAATGTAACTGTGACAAGGTAAACCACTACAAAACACTACTGAAATAATCCAACTCTCAAATTTCAACGAAACAAATTCAAATGAACTTTGAAAAATTAATAGAATGTAACTGTGACATGGTAAACCACGACAGAACACTACTGAAATATTCCAACTCTTGCATTTCAATGAAAGAAATTCGAAATTAACTTTGAAAAATCAAGAGAATGTAAGTGTGACAAGGTAAACCACAATAAAACACTATTGAAACATTCCCACTCTTGCATTTCAACGAAAGAAATTCAAAATGAACTTTGAAAAATCAAGAAAGTGTAACTGTGACAATGTAAACCACAACAAAACACTACTTAAATATTCCAACTCTTGCATTTCAAAGAAAGAAATTCAAATGAACTTTGAAAAATTAAGAGAATGTAACTGTGACAAGGTAAACCATGACAAAACACTACTGAAATATTCCAACTCTTGCATTTCAATGAAAGAAAACCAAAATGAACTTTGAAAAATCAAGAGAATTTAACTGTGACAAGGTAAACCACATCAAAACACTACTGAAATATTCCAACTCTTGCATTTCAATGAAAGAAAACCAAAATGAACTTGGAAAAATAAAGAGAATGTAACTGTGACAAAGTAAACCGCAACAAAACACTACTGAAATATTCCAAGTCTTGCATTTCACCGAAGGAAATTCAAAATGAACTTTGAAAAATCAAGAAAATGTAACTGTGAAAATGCAAACCACAACAAAACACTAGTGAAATATTCCAACTCATGCATTTCAACGAAAGAAATTCAAAATGAACTTTGAAAAATAAAGAGAATGTAACTGTTACAAGGTAAACCATAACAAAACACTCGTGAAATAATCCAACTCTTGCATTTCAATGAAAGAAATTCAAAATGAACTTTGAAAAATCCAGACAATTTTACTGTGACAAGGTAAACCACTACAAAACACTACTGAAATATTCCAACTCATGCATTTCAACGAAAGAAATTCAAAATGAACTTTGAAAAATCAAGAGAATGTAACTGTGACAAGTTAAACCACAACAAACCACTACTGAAATATTCCAACCCTTGCATTTCAATGAAAGAAATTCAAAATGAACTTTGAAAAATCAAGAGAATGTAATTGTGACAAAGTAAACCACGACATAACACTACTGAAATATTCCAACTCTTGTATTTCAATGAAAGAAATTCAAAATGAACTTTGAAAAATCGAGAGAATGTAACTCTGACAATGTAAACTACGACAAACCACTATTGAAATATTCCAACTCCTGCATTTCAATGAAATAAATTCAAAATGAACTTTGAAAAATCAAGAGAATGTAACTTTGAAATGGTAAACCACAACAAACCACTACTGAAATAATCCAACTCTTGCATTTCAATGAATAAATTCAAAATGAACTTTTAAATATCAAGAGAATGTAACTGTGAAAAGGTAAAACACAACAAAACACTACTGAAATATTACAACTCTTTCATTTCAACGAGAAAAATTCAAAATGAACTTTGAAAAATCATGAGAATGTAACTGTGAAATGGTAAACCACGACAAACCAGTACTGAAACAATACAACTCTTGCATTTCAATGAAAGAAAACCAAAATTATCTTTGAAAAATCAAGAGAATGTAACTGTGACAAGGTAAACCACGACAAAACACTACTGAAATATTCCAACTCTTGCATTTCAATGATAGAAATTAAAAATGAACTTTGAAAAATTAAGAGAATGTAAGTGTGACGAGGTAAACCACAACAAAACACTACTGAAATATTCCAACTCTTGCATTTCAACGAAAGAAATCCAAAATGATCTTTGAAAAATTAAGAGAATGTAACTGTGACTAGGTAAACCACGAAAAAACACTATTGAAATATTCCAACTCTTGCATTTCATCGAAAGAAATCCAAAATGAACTTTGAAAAATTAAGAGAATGTAAGTGTGACGAGATAAACCACAACAAAACACTACTGAAATATTCCGACTCTTGCATTTCAACGAAAGAAATCCAAAATGAACTTTGAAAAATTAAGATAATGTAACTGTGACAAGGTATACCACAACAAAACACTACTGAAATATTCCAACTCTTGCATTTAAACGAAAGAAAAACCATAATGATCTTTGAAAAATCAAGAGAATGTAACTGTGACAAGGTAAACCACGACAAAACACTATTGAAATATTCCAACTCATGCATTTCAATGAAAGAAATCAAAAATGAACTTTGAAAAATTAAGAGAATGAACTGTGACAAGGTAAACCGCAACAAAACATTACTGAAATATTCCAACTCTTGCATTTCAACGTAAGAAATTTAAATAAACTTTGAAAAATCAAGAGGATGTAACTGTGACATGGTAAACAATGACAGAACACTACTGAAATATTCCAACTCTTGCATTTCAACTAAAGAAATCCAAAATGAACTTTGAAAAATCAAGAGAATGTATCTGTGACAAGGTAAACCATGACAAAACACTACTGAAATAATCCAACTCTTGCATTTCAAAGAAAGAAATCCAAAATGAACAATGAAAAATTAATAGAATGTAACTGTGACAAGGTAAACCATGACAAAACACTACTGAAATAATCCAACTCTCACATTTCAACGAAAGAAATTCAAAATGAACTTTGAAAAATTAATAGAATGTAACTGTGACATGGTAAACCACGACAGAACACTACTGAAATATTCCAACTCTTGCATTTCAATGAAAGAAATTTGAAATGAACTTTAAAAAATCAAGAGAATGTAAGTGTGACAAGGTAAACCACAACAAAAAACTACTGAAATAATCCAACTCTTGCATTTCAACGAAAGAAATTCAAAATGAACTTTGAAAAATCAAGAAAGTGTAACTGTGACAATGTAAACCACAACAAAACACTACTGAAATATTCCAACTCTTGCATTTCAATGAAATAAATTCAAATGAACTTTGAAAAATCAAGAGAATGTAACCGTGACAAGGTAAACCACGACAGAACACTACTGAAATATTCCAACTCTTGCATTTCAATGAAAGAAAACAAAAGTGAACTTTGAAAAATCAAGAGAATGTAACTGTGACATGCTAAACCACATCAGAACACTACTGAAATATTCCAACTCTTGCATTTCAAAGAAAGAAAAACAAAATGATCTTTGAAAAATCAAGAAAATGTAACTGTGACAAGGTAATCCACGACAAAACACTACTGAAATATTCCAAGTCTTGCATTTCACCGAATGAAATTCAAAATGAACTTTGAAAAATCAAGAAAATGTAACTGTGACAAGGCAAACCACAACAAAGCACTACTGAAATATTCCAACTCTTGCATTTCAACGAAATAAATTCAAAATGAACTTTGAAATATCAAGAGAATGTAACTGTGAAATGGTAAACCACAACAAAACATTAGTGAAATATTCCAACTCTTGTATTTCAATGAAATAAATTCAAAATGAACTTTGAAAAATCGAGAGAATCTACCCGTGACAAGGTAAACCACAACAAACAATTGCTAAAATAATCCAACTCTTGCAATTCAATGAAATAAATTCAAAATGAACTTTAAAAATCTAGAGAATGTACCTGTGACAAGGTAAACCACAACAAACAACTACTGAAATATTCCAACCCTTGCATTTCAATGAAAGAAATTCAAAATGAACTTTGAAAAATCAAGAGAATGTAACTGTGCCAAAGTAAACCATGACATAACAGTACTGAAATATTCCAGCCCTTGCATTTCAAATAAAGACGTCCAAAATTAACTTTGAAAAATTTAGAGAATGTAACTGTGACACAGGAAACGACGACATAAATACAATGAACTATTCAAAATATTGCTTTTAAATGACTGAACTCCAAAACAAACTCTGGAAAATTAAGAGAATGTAACCGTTACATGGTAAACCACGAAAAAACACTACTGAAATATTCCAACTGTCCTCGTCGATTACGTCATTCAATGCCCATATTACGTGATTACGTCGATTACGTCATTCAATGCCCAATATTTATATTTCAAAATTTTTGTTTGACACAATTAGGGCTTGGATGGGGGGGGGGCTAGTTGCCTTCCAATTTCTTTTGACTTTTAAAAAGTGAAAAAAAATCTTCCATTTACGATGAAATAAGCTCTCTCCAAAGTTTTTACGAGCATCCTTCCTATAAGAACTATATAAACCCCCAGAGCATTACTTACATCGTCTGCCTCTAGGCCCTGGGGGGTTGCGTCGACAGAGTTTTTCTTATCTGACCTTTTAACTATTTTTATTGAAATGGCTATTTTAAAAAAAATATTGGATGGGCTTGGGGAAAAAGGGTGGATGTGTGTGTGGGGTTGGGGGGGGGGGGGGTTTGGGCTTGTTGCCCTCGGATGTCTTTTGACTCATCAAAAGTGAGCTAGAACTTTCAATTTCCAATCAACTGAGCCCAATCTGAAGTTTATACGAGCACCCATTTCATAAGACCCATATACAACCCCAGGACAATAGTAAAGTGCTAACTTATACTTTGCGTACACTATGTTCCTTCCTGTGCTATTTGGGGAGATTACATTCCTTGGCACCTTTCCAGAGCATGGCCTTATGGATTTGCTTGCCTTATGTTCCTTCCTATGCTATTCCAGGAGCTTATGTTCTTTCCCATGCTATTTGGGGATACTATCTTCCTTCCAATGCTATTTAGCGACACTATATTCCTTTCTATGCTATTCTAAGGGTTTATGTTCCTTCCTATGCTATTCTAGGGGTTTAAGTTCCTTCCTATGCTATTCTAAGGGTTTATGTTCCTTTCTATGCTATTCTAAGGGTTTATGTTCCTTCCTATGCTATTCTAAGGGTTTATGTTCCCTCCCATACTATTCTAAGGGTTTATGTTCCTTCCTATGCTATTCTAAGGGTTTATTCTCCCTCCAATGCTATTCTAGGATCTTATGTTTCCTTCCATGCTATTCTATAGCGCTATGTTCCTTCCTATGCTACTCTAGGAGTTTATGTTCCTTCCTATACTATTTTAGGAGTTTATGTTCCTTCCTATGCATTTCTAAGGGTTTATGTTCCTTCCTATACTATTCTAGGAGCTTATGTTCCTTCCTATGCATTTCTAAGGGTTTATGTTCCTTCCAATACTATTTGGGGACTCTATGTTCCTTCCTATGCTATTCTAAGGGTTTATGTTCCTTCCTATGCTATTCTAAGGGTTTATGTTCCTTCCTATGCTATTCTAAGGGTTTATGTTCCTTCCTATGCTATTCTAAGGGTTTAAAGGTTTGAAGACTACTAGAATATACACTACAGTTTCACGTGCAAATTTTAAAAAGCGAGATATTTATTATAAATTTGGAACAATATCAATCTATGGAAATGGTTAACGATAACAAACATGTTTTCAACCAGATGGTTTTTGAAGCGCATTCAGCATGGCGTGTTTTATTTTACTTTTTTGGCAATTGACATTTTTTTCTGATAACAAGTACCATTCATTGTGATCATAGCTCTACAAAAAGAATTTTGTTTCACGTGTATATTTTAAAAAGCTGGCAATACGAGTAGGAATTCCCCACTGGTTCCTGAAGTCTAGCTTGTTACACAAGTTTGCTTCAACTCCACGTTTTCATGGATGCTACAATTAGAATTGTTTGATTGACATTTGCAAAAAGGGATAAGGGATTCGCGAATTGGACTGTACGAACGATCTTATTTGAATAATAGGAAAAAAAACAGAGCTAGATAACATTTTTGAATTGGATCGTATGAAAATGGAGAAAAAGGGTTAAAGTGATTAGCAGTTAAGGTAACCTCAATGGCGTTTGAACAGTGTTTTCAGTTTAAAATAGAGTCTAACGTTATAGTATACTAAAAAGTTGATACTAAGAGAGATGTATATGGCAAGAAAAGAATTTTAATAATGGATAGCTTTACTTGTTCGATGTGTTCCGTATAATACACAAGTGGCGTTTGAACAGTGTTGTCAGTTTAAAATAGGGTCTAACGTTATAGTATACTAAAACGTTGATACTAAGAGAGATGTAGATGGCAAGAAAATAATTTTAATAATGAATTTCAGAACAAACCTTAGAAATCCTTGCAAATCAAGTAGTAAGGTGTTTGTGAGTACGAACCATCAAGGATCATAAGCACCAATGACCCTAACCAGGATTTACATCAACCCCCCAAAAGTCCTCTATCCCTAAAATCGAAGGGCACCCCCTCGCCTCCTATTTTTGGGCCCCTTCCCCCCATTTTTTTTAATTTGTTTTTGGAAGTTTTTTTTAACTTTCTTTTTATTATTTTTTTAACATGATACATTTTTTCATCTTTTTTTACATGTCAAAACAAAACAAACAAAAAAAATCATAGTTACATTCTATTGATTTTTCAAAGTTCATTTTGAATTTCTTTCATTGAAATGCAAGAGTTGGAATATTTCAGTAGTGAAATATATATATATATATGATTATATATATATATATGATTTATATATATATATATAATATATATATATATATATATATATATATATATATATATATATATATATATATATATATATATATATATATATATATATATATATATATATATATATATATATATATATATATATATATATATATATATATATATATATATATATATATATATATATATATATATATATATATATATATATATATATATATATATATATATATATATATATATATATATATATGTGTGTGTGTGTATATATATATATATATATATATTATGTATAATGATTGTAAACAAATTTTTGATGTTTTTTTACCTTTTTTAACCCTTCCCCCAAACCAAACCTCCCCCTTTACCGATTTATGTATGCGTAAAATGGGGGCTTTACTTTCAGTTGAAGAAAATTTCTTATAATTTAATTTCTGATCGCGGGGAGCGGGCCACGGTCGAAGTTGTTTTCATTTTAAAAATACCCTTCCCCTCTTCCATGGAAAATTCCCCCCTCAAGACAATTCTATTCCTGTCGACTTTTGGAGGGTGTTTCCCCATTTTTCGATAATCAGGCAATTTTCTCAAGCTCATAGCTTTTTACTGGCAACACTAAAGTTAATGAAACCTAAATCTTTGGAAACAGCCTCGATTTCTGCCCGTTTAAGTTTTGATGTTGCTCCTTACTTTCAGTTTTGAAGAAACTTTTTTATAATTTAATTTCTGATCGCTATAATAATAAAGCGACGCACTCATTTTCTAATTCAAGAATTTGAGGAGCAAATCCCTCAGACAAAAGAGCTAAAATTTAATTTAAAAGTTAGCTTACATCTCCGAAAAAAAAATTGGTAAAATTTCCCCTGAATATTTCACCCCTGGAACCCCCCCGCCTCATGTAAAATTAATCCCCGTACAAAGCTCAGAAAAGTCAGAAATAGCAAGCCATCCATCCCAAATCATAGGTTTCAGACAACACACACCTATGAGAGACTAATATCCATCTCTCCCAAAACACTTTTCAACCATTTCTTGTTAAAAATTAACAAAAGGGCTAAAATTTAATTTAAAAGTTAGCTTACGTCTCCAGAAAAAAAAAATCGGTAAAATTTTTCCCTGAAAATTTCACTCCTGGAAACCCCCCTCCTCATGTAAAATTAATCCCCGTACAAAATCCTTCTACTCTGTCAAAAATGCAAAATTCCAAATTTTTACTGATACGAGCTTGAAAGATAGTCTATAATAATAGAGCGACACACTCATTTTCTAATTTAAAATTTGAGGAGTAAATCCCTAAGACAAATGGGGTAAAATTTAATTTAAAAGTTAGCTTACGTCTCCGGAAAAAAACTGGTAAAATTTCCCTCCGTAAATTTCACCCCTGGAAACCCCCCTCCTCATGTAAAATTAATCCCCGTACAAAATCCTTCTACTCTGTCAAAAATGCAAAATTCCACATTTTTACTGATAAGAGCTTGAAAGATAGTCTATAATAATAGAGCGACACACTCATTTTCTAATTTAAAAATTTGAGGAGTAAATCCCTAAGACAAATGGGGTAAAATTTAATTTAAAAGTTAGCTTACGTCTCCAAAAAAAAAACTGTTAAAATTTCCCCCTGAAAATTTCACCCCTGGAAACCCCCCGCCGCATGTAAAATTAATCCCCGTACACAATACTTCTACTCTGTCAAAAATGCAAAATTACACATTTTTACTGATAAGAGCTTGAAAGATAGTATATAATAATGGAACGACACACTCATTTTCTAATTTAAAAATTTGAGGAGTAAATCCCTAAGACAAATGGGGTAAAATTTAATTTAAAAGTTAGCTTACATCTCCGGAAAAAAAATCGGTAAAATTCCCCTTGAAAATTTCACCCTGGAAACCCCCCTCCTCATGTAAAATTAATCCCCCGTACAAAATCCTTCCACTCTGTCAAAAATACAAAATTCCACATTTTTACTGATAAGAGCTTGAAAGATAGTCTATAATAATAGAGCGACACACTCATTTTCTAATTTAAAAATTTGAGGAGTAAATCCCTAAGACAAATGGGGTAAAATTTAATTTAAAAGTTAGCTTACGTCTCCAGAAAAAAAATCGGTAAAATTTCCCCCTGAAAATTTCACCCCTGGAAACCCCCCGCCTCATGTAAAATTAATCCCTGTACAAAATCCTTCTACTCTGTCAAAAATAGCAAGCCACCCATCCGAAATCATAGGTTTTAGACAACACACGCCTATGAGAGACTAATACCCATCTCCCCCAAAACACTTTACAGCCATTTCTTGTTAAAATTTTTTATTTCAAGTCATTCACACGGGTTTTTCGCCATCAAGTCGGCCCACAGTACAGCACTACAAGTATTCTAAGAGATCTTTCTGCCATCACCCCACCACTTATGCATTATACAGAACACATCGAAGAAGTAAAGCTATCCGTTATTACAATTCTTTTCTTGGCATCTACATCCTTCTTAGTATCAACTTCTTCGCATAGTATAACGTTAAACTATTTTAAATTGACAACGCTGTTCAAACATCACTTGTGTATTATGCAGTACACATCGAAGTATTCGCAAATGCTAAACCTTTTTTTTTCCACCTTAATGGGATCAAATTTGCAAATCCTATCTAGCTCTGTTTTTAGACCTATGATCGCAATGAATAGTACCTGTTATCAGAAAAAAATACCAATTGCCAAAAAAATAAAAAATTAAAAAAAAAAATAAAACACGCCAAATGTGCTTTCAAAAACCCATCTGATTGAAAACATGTTTGTTATCGTTAACCAGTAGCGTGCCAGCTTTAAAAATATCCCTGTGATAGTGTAGTGGCTCAGGTGTAAGTTTCCATGTAAGTTTCGCGGCTTTTTAAAATGTCTACGTCAAACGGCACATTCTTGTGCAATTCATATCAATAACAAAAACCTTGCCAGCTTTTTAAAATGTTCACGTGTAAGTGTAGTGTCTCAGGTGTAAGTTTCCATGTAAGTTTCGCGGCTTCATATAAGATACTACTGCCATTAATTTAAAAATAGTTCAAAAGTCAGATAACAAAAACTCAGGTGTCGACACCAAACTCCCCCCCCCTCCCCCAGACGAGGAAAGGTGATGTAAGCTATGCCCTGGGGAATATAACAACCATATGGTTGTTATGAAAGGGATGCTCGTACAAAATTCAGAGAGGGCTCATTTGATCAGGAATTGAAAGTTCGAGCTCATTTTTTAATAGCCAAAAGAAATCCAAGCGCAACTAGCCCCCCTCCTCCCCCACGCCCTTGTTTAAATATCGTCTGATGAAAATTTTCAGACATACATTTTGTTAAAAACAGTTCAAAGGTCGTATGAGAAAAACTGCTGTGTCAATACAGCCCGAGGGCCCGGGGATGGCGTTCCAAGCTATACCCTAAAGGAATATACGGTTCTTCTGAAAGAGATCCTCGTATAAACTTTATAAGGAGCTCATTCCTTTTTTCCCCAAACTATTCCACTAAAAATTTTGAGACTGCCAGTTTTTGAAAATTGTTCAAAAAGTAGATAACAAAACTCCGGTGTCAAAACAACCCCTCAGGGTCTGGGGGGTAGGCTTTGTAAGTGTTATCCTGAGGGCATATATGGGTCTTATGAAAGAGATACTCGTATAAACTTCAGATTGGGCTCAGTTGATTAGAAATTGAAAGTTCTTGCTCACTTTCTATGAGTCGAAAGACATCCGAGGGCAACAAGTCCCCCCCCGCCCCCAAACACACCCACGTATTTTTACCCAAGCCCATCCAATAAAATTTTTAAAATAGCCATTTCAATAGAAATAGTTAAAAGGTCAGATAAGAAAAACTCTGTCGACGCAACCCCCCAGGGCCTAGAGGCAGGCATTGTAAGTATTGATCTGGGGGTTTATATAGTTCTTATACAAAGGATGATCTTATAAATTTTGGAGAGAGCTTATTTCATCTCAAATGGAAGATTTTTGTTCACTTTTTAAAAGTCAAAATAAATTGGAAGGCAGCTAGCCCCCCCCCCCACCCAAGCCCATTGTATCAAACAAAAATTTTGAGATATAAATTTTGCTAAAAATAGTTCAAAGTTCACATAACAAAACCTCCGGTGTTGACACAACCCCCAAGAGCCCGGGGGCAGGCGTTGTAAGTTATGCCCCGGCGGCATATACGGTTGTTATGGAAGGGATGCTTGTATTAACTTCATTCAGGGCTCATTTGATTGGAAATTGTAAGTTCTAATTCACTATTTAAGATTCAAAAGTGATCGGAGGGCAGCTAGTCACTCCCCACATTCCAGTCATTTTTTTTCCAGAGGCACTTCATATAGAAGGGATCGTCGCATAAACTTCAATGGGGGCTGGTTCAATTTGATATTGAGAGTTCTAGTTACCTTCTTAAGAGTCAAAAGTGATCGGGGAAAACTAGCCCCCCACGCCTTTTTTCCCAAATGCATCCGATAAAAAATTTGCTGTATCCTTTTTCTAAAAATAGTCCAAAGGTCAGATAAGAAAAACTCTTGTATCAGCGCAACCCCACAGGGCTCGGGGTAGGCGTTGTAAGAATTGCTCTGGGGGCATATATGGTTCATATGAAAGGTATACTCGTATAAACTTTGGAGATGGCTCATTTGATTGGAAATTGAAAGCTCTATTTCAGTTTTAAAGAGTTAAAGGATATCAAAGGGCATCCGATAAGATCTTTAAGAGGGCCATTTTTTTAAAACGGTTCAAAGATCATATAACGAAAATTTCGGAGTCGAAACAATCCTTCAGGGCTCGGGGTATGTGTTGTAAGTTTTGCTTGGAGGGAATGTACAGCTCTTCTTGAAGAGATGGTTGTATAGACTTCAGAGAAAGTTCATTTGATTGGAAATTGGAAGTTCTAGTTCAGTTTTAAGAGTCAATAGAGATCAAAGGGCAACTATTCCCCCACGTCTCTTTTCTCTCAAATACATCTTATAAAAATTTTGGGATATACATTTTTTTTTAATAGTACACAAGTCATATAAAAAAACGCCGGTGTCGACACAACCACCCAAAGCCTGAGGCAGACTTTGCAAGTTATGCCCTGGTGTTATATATAGTTCCTATGGAAGGGATGCTCTTATACACTTCAGAGAGGGCTGATTTGAACAGAAATTAAAAGTTCTAGTTCATTTTCTCAGAGTAAAAAAGATCAGAGGGCAACTAGTCCCTCCCGCCTTTCACATTTTTGGGTTCATCAGATGGATAAACCCATCTGATAGAAATTTGACCTGACTATTTTTAAAGAAAATAGTTCAAACATGAAGTATTAAAGCTTCAGGGTCGAAACTACACCCCAATGCCCAAGAACAGGCGTTTTAAGTTATACTCTGGGGGTATAAATAATTTTTATAGAAAGGATGCTCGCATAAACTTTAGAGAGGTCTCATTTGATTGAAAATAGAAAGTTCTAATGCTCTTTCAAAAATTCAAAACAGGCCGAAGAACAATTACCTCCCTTCTCCTGCACTTTTCCCTTAAGCTCATCCGATAAAAATTTTGAGAAGGCCATTTTGTTGAAAATAGTTCAAACATCAGATGACAAAAACCCATTTTGTCGCTTGGATGTTGTAACATTGAAACCAGTGTTCATACTTAGATGAGCATTTGAGTTTTTGTAAGGTTCTATTTTGAAATAAGGAATTTTTAAAAACTTGAAGCTTTTTGCAATCAAAAATGAAAAAAAATAAGTAAAAAAAAAACTTTCCAAAAAATAAGTTTTTAAAGAAAAGTAAAGGCCATTTTAAACTTAAGCTCAGCAGATACATATATCTTTGAAAATTCAAACTCAAAGCTATCAGAAATTGCTATTAAAGAATAAATGAAACCCAAGACGAACAAAAATTAAATGAAAAATCATAGGAAAAAACATTCAACAAGTAATAATGTAATTGAATAAACAGATCTTAAAGCGAGTAATGCTTCAATTGAATATGAAAATCAAGCTTAAAACGAAAAAAAATATTTCGGTATTGAAGCATTAATGAAACTTGAAGCGAACAGAAATTAAATAAACAATCAATGCAAATAAACATAAGGTACAATAGATATTAATTTAAATGAATAAATAAATCTTAAAACGAGTGAGACTTAAATTGAATCTGCAAATCAAGCATGAAACGAAAAGCAATCAGTACAAATAAGAGTCTGGGTACCGCCTCCTTGTATCACTGTAAAATTTTAAAACCTACTGCGCAATTGGCGCTTTACTGAAAACTATATGTGTCTTGAAAAGTATATGCAGCATCATATTGAACATTTTATGTATAATGATATTAATCGTTGAAAGATCCATCAGTTCAAGAGTTCATTTCACTGTAACTTTATTCTTATTTTCGATGCTGTAAGAACTGGAAAAGAAAATATTCATAATATAATTAATTTTCAGTTAAGCACCAATGACGCAGTAAGCAAAGTTTCTGTGTCATTGGCGATTTACTGAAAACTATATGTTTCTTGAACAGTCTTTAAAAGTACAAATAACATCAAATTGAATATTTGATGTATAATGATATTAATTGTTGAAAGATCCATCAGTTCAAGAATTTATTTCACTGTAATTTTATTTTTATTTTCAATGCTGTAAGAACTGGAAAAGAAAATATTTGTAATATAATTCGTTTTCAGTTAAGCGCCAATGATGCAGTTCTTATCTTTTCTCTTAGGTTTTTTATTTTTCTTAGAGTTACGGAAGGGGGCAGTATGCAAACTCTTGTTTGTAGTGAAACTATATTCGTCTTGAACCTCTTTAGAAAGAATTAATAAATTTAACTGAATATATAATGTACAATGATATGAATAGCTAATAGCTCATCAGTTCAACATTTTACGGTAATTCAAAAATATATTATGATACATTATTAATATCAATGATTAACTTTGGACATTTTGAATCTGTTCCATAAAATAGTTCACCATGTTCTCTCTTGATATTGTAGTTATTGTTTTCTCTTAGTTCGTAATCAGTAGAATAATCATTATTCCATTTTGAATCATACGCAATATTTACTGGTGTGTCACCGACAGGTTCAATATGCGTTTCGTCTTTGGTATAATTTGATTCATTAAGTGTTTGATCAATGGTAGTAACGTTTGCTGACACTTTGTTTTTCATTGATTCATATTTATATTCCTTAGTGATATTTTCTACCATTACCCTTTTTAGTTGTCCGGCAATTTCATTGTCTATTACAACATTATTTTTACAAAGGTAACAGTTTCGGCACGTAGACAAGATATGGGTTATGATATTAGTAAAAGAGTAGGCCTTTCTTTTCCCCTTTGCTTTCATTTGAATGCTAATACCTAAAATATGACAAAAGGTTATATCAATGAGTAGCATGTTACCTATAGCACGAGCATGAATACATCCATCTTCATCCACTTTTGTTTTCATGTAGGCATTCTGTTTGGGTACTAAGATCTCTGAAAGTGATACTTTCACATATCCACTAATTGCAAAACTGATTTGTTTTGGTACTCCAGAGAAACTAAATTTCTTTGCGTCATGAAAACATACGCATACGTTTTCGATAGTGCTACCACTTGTACTTGTTTCATAGTTCAAAAACTTCTTCTTGTCTGCATTCAATGCTACAATAACGCAAGCATGTGAATACAATTCTACTGGGGGGGCATCCACACGCTCAATATGCATTTCATCCTTGCTACTATTTGGTTCATTAATTTTTTGATCAGTGCTAGTGACGTTTCCTGGCATTTTGTTTTTCATCGATTCATCTTTATATTCCTTAGTGATATTTTCTGCCAATGCCGTTTTTATTTTTCCGGCAATTTCACTGTCTATTACAACATTATTTTTACAAAGGTAACAGTTTCGACACGTAGGCCAGATATGGCTTTTGATATTAGTAGAAGAGTATGCATGTCTTCTTTTGATCTTCCGTTGAATGCTAAAACCCGAAAGTTGACGATGGGGTGCAACAAGAGGTAGCATGTTACCACAAACACAGGCAAAAAGATGTCCCTCTTCATCAACTATTATTTTTATGTTGGCATTTTCTTTGAGTGCTATCATCTCTGGATATCTCACTCTTGCATATCCACCATAAGAAGAGTTGAATCTTTTTGGTACTCCAAAAAAATTAAATTCCTTACTGTCATGACAATGCACGCATACATTTCCAATAGTGCTACCTTTTTTACTTGTTTCATAGTTTAAATACTTCTCCTTGTCAGCATTCAATGCTACAATAACATTGACATGTGAACACACTTTATTAAAATGCTTCAGCTACACTTTTTTAAAAGATATAACTTATGTGTTTATCGGTCCACTGCGTAGAAAATATTGATTTAATACATGCAGTGGACTAGGTAGAGTCGATATAGCATTTTTTGTCATTTTAAGATACGTACAAAAAAAAATAATAATAAATAAAGTTGAATAATTTCGAAGTTTAAAAAAAAAAAGTTTGTTTTTATGAAAAAAAATATTGAATTAGAACCATCAGTCCTCATTATTACGAGTATCCAAAACTGGACTTAAGTTTTACATTTGAACGAGAGAATTGTATTTTCCATAATTTTCTTACAGGAAACTAGAGTTTATGGTCAAAAACCCTTATTAGCTCAGATTCTACAGAAATAGTGTATTTTTTTATCCATACCTGGACTTAAGTTTCACCTATGAACCAACGAATTGTATTTTCCATAATTTTCTTAGAAAAAAACTAGAGTTTACGGTCAAAAACCCTTATTAGCTTAAATTTTTCGCTAGCAACTTACCCTCCACTATAACTTCGCTAATACATCCTTCTGCCAATCAACCCATCTCCCCCAAAACACTTTTCAGCCATTTCTTGTTAAAAATTTTATTTCAACTCATGCATACGGGTTTTTCGCTAGCAGCTCGCCCTCCACTATAACTTCGCTAATACATCCTTCTGCCAATCTACCCATCTCCCCCAAAACACTTTTCAGCCATTTCTTGTTAAATTTTTTTATTTCAACTCATCAACACGGGTTTTTCGCTAGCAACTCGCCCTCCACTATGGTTTCTTTTGATGAGCCTATTGATTACAACTGAACCCTTACTTACAATTTTTTCATAATTTCTTGAATGAAATTTCTGCTTGCTCCTTATTTTCAGTTGAAGAAACTTTTTTATAATTTAATTTCTGATCGTTGGGAGCAGGCCATGGTTGAAGTTGTTTTCATGTAAAAATACCCTTTCCCTCTTCCATGGAAAATTCCCCCCTCAAGACAAAACCATTCCTGTCGACTTTTGGAGGGTGTTTCCCCATTTTTAGATAATCAGGCAATTTTCTCAAGCTCATAGCTTTTGTCTGACAACACTAAAGATAATGAATTCTAAATCTTTGGAAACAGCCTCTACTTCTGCCCGTTTAAGTTTTGATGTTGCTCCTTACTTTCAGTTGAAGAAACTTTTTTATAACTTAATTTCTGATCGCGGGGGGTGGGCCACGGTTGAAGTTGTTTTCACGTAAAAGTACCCTTCCCCTCTTCCATGGAAAATTCCCCCCTCAAGACAATTCCATTCCTGTTGACTTTTGGAGGGATGTTTCCCCATTTTTCGATAATCAGGAAATTTTCTCAAGCTCGTAGCTTTGGACTGGCAACACTAAAACTAATGAATCCTAAATCTTTGGAAACAACCTCTATTTCTGCCCGTTTAAGTTTTGGTGCTGCTCCTTACTTTCAGTTGAAGAAACTTTTTTATAATTTAATTTCTGATCGCTATAATAATAAAGCGACGCACTCATTTTCTAATTCAAGAATTTGAGGAGCAAATCTCTAAGACAAAAGAGCTAAAATTTAATTTAAAAGTTACCTTACGTCTCCAGAAAAAAAGTTGGTAAAATTTCCCCCTGAACATATCTCACCTGGAACCCCCCCGCCGCAGGTAAAATCAATCCCTGTACAAAGTTCAGAAAATTCAAAATTAAAAATCAACCCATCCCAAATCATAGGTTTAAAACAGCACACGTCTATGAGATACTAATACCCATCCCCCCATAACACTTTTCAGCCATTTATTGTTAAAAATTAACAAAAGGGCTAAAATTTATTTTAAAAGTTAGCTTACGCCTCCAGAAAAAAAAATCCGTAAAATTTCCCCCTGAAAATTTCACCCCTGGGAACCCCCCTCCTCATGGAAAATTAATCCCCGTACAAAATCCTTCCACTCTGTCAAAAATGCAAAATTCCACATTTTTGCTGATAAGAGCTTGAAAGATAGTCTATAATAATAGAGCGACACACTCATTTTCTAATTTAAAAATTTGAGGAGTAAATCCCTAAGACAAATGGGGTAAAATTTAATTTAAAAGTTAGCTTACGTCTCCGGAAAAAAAACTGGTAAAATTTCACCCCTGGAAACCCCCCTCCTCATGTAAAATTAATCCCCGTACAAAATCCTTCTACTCTCTCAAAAATGCAAAATTCCACATTTTTACTGATAATAGCTTGAAAGATAGTCTATAATAATAGAGCGACACACTCATTTTCTAATTTAAAAATTTGAGGAGGAAATCCCTAAGAAAAATGGGGTAAAATTTAATTTAAAAGTTAGCTTACGTCTCCAGAAAAAAAAATCGGTAAAATTTCCCCCTGAAAATTTTGCCCCTGGAAACCCCCCGCCTCATGTAAAATTAATCCCCGTACAAAATCCTTCCACTCTGTCAAAAATGCAAAATTACACATTTTTGCTGATAAGAGCTTGAAGGATTGTCTTTAATAATGGAGCGACACACTCATTTTCTAATTTAAAAATTTGATGAGTAAATCCCTAATACAAAAGAGCTAAAATTTAATTTAAAAGTTAGCTTACGTCTCCAGAAAAAAAATCGGTAAAATTTCCCCTGGAAAATTTCACACCAGGAAACCCCCTCCACATGTAAAATTAATCCCCGTACAAAATCCTTCCACTCAGTCAAAATGCAAAATTCCACATTTTTGCCGATAAGAGCTTGAAGGATTGTCTTTAATAGTAGAACGACGCTCTCATTTTCTAATTTAAAAATTTGATGAGTGAATCCCTAAGACAAAGGGGCTAAAATTGAATTTAAAAGTCAGCTCACGTCTCCGGAAAAAAATCGGTAAAATTTCCCCTGAAAATTTCATCCCTAGACGCCCCCCTCCTCATGTAAAATTAATCCCCGTACAAAATCCTTCTACTCTGTCAAAAATAGCAAGCCACCCATCCCAAATCATAGGTTTCAGACAACACACGCCTATGAGAGACTAATACCCATCTCCCCCAAAGCACTTTTCAGCCATTTCTTTTTAAAAATTTCTATTGCAAGTCATTCACACGGGTTTTTCGCTAGCAGGTCGGCCCACAGTACAGCACTACAAGTACTCTAAGAGATCCTTCTACCATCACCCCACCACTTATGTATTATACGGAACATATCGAAGAAGTAAAGCTATCCGTTATTACAATTCTTTTCTTGGCATCTACATCCCTCTTAGTATCATCTTCTTCGTATAGCATAACGTTAAACTATTTTAAATTGACAACACTGTTCAAACACCACTTATGTATTATACAGTACACATCGAAGCACTCGCAACGGCTAAACTCTTTTTTTTTCTCCACCTTAATAGGATCAAATTCGCAAATCCTATCTAGCTCTGTTTTTTAGACCTATGATCGCAATGAATGGTAGGCCTACCTGTTATCAGACAAAAATCCCAATTGCCAAAAAAAAAAAAAAAACACGCTATGTTAAATGTGCTTTCAAAAACCCATCTGGTTAAAAACATGTTTGTTATCGTTAACCAGTAGCGTGCCAGCTTTTAAAATATCCTTGTGATAGTGTAGTGTCTCAGGTGTAAGTTTCCATGTAAGTTTCGCGGCTTTTTAAAATGTCTACGTCAAATGGCACATTCTTGTGCAATTTATATCAATAACAAAAACCTTGCCAGCTTTTTAAAATGTTCAAGTGTAAGTGTAGTGTCTCAGGTGTAAGTTTCCATGTAAGTTTCGCGGCTCATTCATACTCCTGCCATTTACCCGTGCCCCAGCCATTTAAACATTTGCCTCTCAATTACTTGGACTATCTGTCTTGGCTTTTCTCTGTCTACAATTACCCAGCCCAGTCTTGATGCAACCGATTGCCCAAAATACTTGATAAATTCAATTCAAAATCAACAGCTATCTCAAACGGCTACTAATGGCTATCTCAAATTTTTATCGCCTGCATTTGGGGAAAAAGGGACGTGGGGGGGGGGGTAGTAGACTCTCTAAACTGAACTACAACTTTCAATTTCATATCAAATAAGCCCTCTCTGAAGTTTTTACGAGCATCCCATCCATAAGAACCATAACTCCCCCTAGGGCATAACTTACAACACCTGCCCTAGGGCCCTGGGGGGGGGGCTGTGTTTACTCTCGAGTCTTTGTTATATGGTCTTTGAACTATTTCTTATGAAAAAATCGCTATTTTAAAGTTCTTTGAGTGATCGGGGCTAGTTGCTCTCCAACACATTTTGATTCATAAAAAGGAAACAAGAACTTTCAAAATCCAATCAAATGAGCCACTTCTGAAAATCTTATGACTTCTCCTTACATAATAACCTTATATATCCCGGGCATGACTTAAAATAATTGGCTCTGCGGGTTTGTGCCAAACTCGAAGCTTCTATTATCTCATATTTAAACTATTTTTAACAAAATAGCTGTCTCAAAATTTTCAATGGATGGATCATGGGAAATAAGGGCGTGGCGGGGGGGATCAATTGCCCGTCGATTACTTTTGACTCTATAAAAGTGAGCTAGAACTTTCAATTTTAAAACTAACGAGCCCTCTCTGAAGTTTATATGAGTTTCCATTCTAGAGGAACCATATATGCCCCCAGGGCATAACTTACAACACCTGCCCCTGGAGGGTTGTGTCGACTTGGAAAATTTGGTTATATAATCTTCGAACTATTTGTAGCAAAAGAGCTATCTCCAAATTCTGATCGGGTGCTTTTGGGAAAAAAGGGTTTAGGGGGTAGCTGTTTACTCTCCAATATCTTTTGACGCTTAAAAAGTGAACTAGAACTTTCAATTTTCAATCAAATTAGCCCTCTCTGAACTTTATACGAGCATTCTTTCCATAAGAACCATATATACCCCAGTGCATAAATTATAATCCTTACCCTGAAAACTCTGGGGGGAGTGTCTTGTTACTTGTGGCGGGAATCAGGCGTTTCCACCTCGCCCGGCATCGATGATCTTGGAGACCTTCTTGGACCATGTTGAGCGATCTTCTGCCAGCTGCTCTGCAAAAGCAAGCCACTGAGTTGACCATCTGTGTCCGAACTTTCTGAATCCCCCGATAGGTTCAAGGTCTGATTTGGCTAGGTTCCACCAGTTTTTCCTCTGTCCTCCTTGACGTCTCTTCCAGGAGACCTCGTTTTTCTTATCGAAGCCAGGGATGACAAAAAAGCTATTTGTTTTCTTAATTTAAAGCAGAGAGGGTGTCCTATCAAGGCGGTATCCAGAGGGGCTAATTTTTTATCCAATCGGTAATTCTTCAAATATAAGGCATTTACAAGCTATTTATCAGTGATAATTATAATTATTATCAAAGTGTTTCTTCAATGTAGATGTCCCAAAAGCCACGCCACACCGACATGACAGCGGCGAATGTGTGATTTGGTATCGGTGGTGGCGCACCGCCAGGCGTGCGGAAATTTTTTTGGTGGCGCGCCGCCGATATCTGACAGGCGGTGCTTCACGGCGCGCCGATTCTTCTGATTAAAAATAATAATAAAATTCCAATTCACCCAGCACATTTATGCTCAACTTGATTTTAGTAAGGATTTTTAAATGGTTGGCTAAAAACATACAAGAACAATATGACAAAACAGGAATTTGTTGGGCCGTGCGGAAAGCGCTTATGTTCATCGTGGATCAGAGCAAGTAGAATTCTTATTTTTAGCCACTAGATCCAGGGAAACCTATGTTGTGCTTATGTTTAACATCGTATGGTTCCTATAAAATCCTGTGTTTAGTCATTTTCTTCTTGTTAATGATTTCGGCTAATGTGTGTGTATAATTTTCAAAGTTTGAAGTTCGAACATCTCCTGTTCATCAAATACATACGAAAAGTAAGTGAAAAAAAAGGAAATAACAACATCTAAAATACACTGTATACAAGTCAGATACCATGGCTTAACAACGCCAACAATTTTAAATCAGCGGTTACATCCCTTCAGTTACAATTGATGCAACAAAAGTGAGTTTGTTCACTCTGCCCGGAGCCATTGAGCATCGATAAATAAATGAAACCCAAAACGAACAGAAATTACAATAAATAACCGAGTCGGAACTCAAAACGAGCAGAAATTAACATAAGTTGGGCTCAAAACCCCCTTGCCTTCCCAAGCCCAGAACATAATTTGCACTTTACTGAAGAATATAAATGTTTTTACTTTTATAACTTTAATAAATCAAATAATATTAACATTTTGATTACTAAACATCAGTATGTGTATATTAAACTGACAATGCATATTCATTTGTATGTTTTTATTTGATAAGAAAATATAATTCATTTGTATTATACAATTTATTTGTAATACATATTCATTTGCATTTTATTTTGTTATTAATTTGATAGTTTTGTCAAAACATTTTTTATTGATTAATAAAGAACTTGAACTTGAACATAGGGGTTTTGAGCCGAACTTATGTTAATTTCTGCTCGTTTTGAGTTTGACTCGGTTATTTATTGTAATTTCTGTTCATTTTGGGTTTCATTTATTTACCGATGCTGATTTGTGGTAGTTTCACGCTTGGTAGGTTATTTGATTTTATTATTGCTCATTTTTTGATTAATGGAGTTCTTTACTTTTCTTTGAAAAACTTATTTTGAGGAAACAGTTTTTTTAATTAATTTCTTTTTGTTTTATATTAACATAGTCTTTTCAGGGAAAAAGAAAATAATACTTTTCGTTTTTTAAAGAATTTTTAGTTTCATACCTCCTCTAGTTGACCTGAAATGGAAAACTTGATACCATTCGAAAAAAAATCGATTTACTTTCGTCGATAGCTTGGATACGCTTACGCTATTTTGCTTTGGTTAAATTTTAAGAGCAGAAGTAGCCCCGAAAGTTTGAACATAATACCCTCAGTTGTTCTTGGGATACTGTTGAGATGTCTTATTGGGAGTTAGAATTAACACAATGCATTTTGATTTAATATTAAGGCAATATTTACTTTTTAAACATAAAGGCAAATGGGAAGGAGGGCGTGGGAGGGGGATTAGTTTCCCTCCCATCACTTTCGACTATTAAAAGGGACATCAGCCCTTTCTATTTTCAATCAAATGAGCCCTTTTCGAAGTTCTTGCGACAACTCCTTCGATACGAAGTGCCCTGGTCTAAACAACAACAAGAACCACAAAAAAAATGATACATTATACACAAATCGATCTTTACTATAAAAATGTCAAGCCTTCCAATCACTTTCGAGTATTAAAAAGGGCACTAGACCTTTCTATTTCCAATCAAATGATCCCTTTTGGGTTTCTATGACAACACTTTCTATAAACTCCTTATGTGGCCCCAGGGCATAAATTAAAACCCTTACCCTAAGGGCTGTGAGGTTTGTTGTCATCCTCTAAGACCTAATTTCCAGAACTTTCAACTACGTTAAACAAAATGGCTGTCTAAAAAGTTTTACTGGATGTGTTTCGGGAAATGGTTGGTTTGGAAGGAGTGTCACTTGCCTTCCAATAACTTTCGACTATTAAAAAGGGCACAAGCCACTCCAATTTCTAATTGAATGGGCCCTTTTCAAAGTTTCTACGAAAACTTCTTCGATACGAAGTGACCTGGTCTAAAGGAAAAAAAATAATAAATAATATATTGTTCTAGTTCAGTTTTAAAAGCAGAGGGCAAAAATTTCCCCACGCCCCTTTTCTCTCAAATTCATCTGATAAAAATTTTGAGATAGACATTTCTTTTAAAATAGTTCATATGTCAGATAAAAACACCGGTGTCGACACAACCACCAAAAGCCTGGGGGAGACTTTGCAAGTTATGCCCTGGTGTTATATATAGTTCCTATGGAAGGAATGCTCTTATACACTTCAGAAAGGGCTAATTTGAATAGAAATTAAAAGTTCTAGTTCATTTTCTCTGAGTAAAAAAGATCAGAGGGCAACTATCCCCACCCGCCTTCAAAATTTTTGCGTTTATCGGATGGATAAACCCATCTGATAGAAATTTGACCTGACTATTTTTAAAGAAAATACTTCAAACATGAAATATTAAAGCTTCAGGGTCGAAACTACCCCCCCAATGCCCAAGAACAGGCGTTTTAAGTTATACTCTGGGGGTATATATGATTTTTATAGAAAGGATACTCGTATAAACTTCAAAGAGGTCTCATTTGATTGAAAATAGAAAGTTCTAATGAACTTTTAAAAATTTAAAACAGGCCGAAGAACAATTGGCTCGGTCCCCCCGCACTTTTCCTTTAAGCCCATCCGATAGAAATTTGAGAAAGCCATATTGTTAAAAATACTTCAAACATCAGATGACACAAACCCATTTTGTCACTTTGATATTGTAACCTTGAAACCAGTGTTCATACTTTGATGAAAATTTGATTTTTGTAAAGTTTGATTTTGAAGTAAAGAATTTTTGAATACTTGAAACTTTTTGCCATCAAAAACAAAAAAAAATAAGTAAAAAAAAACTTTCCAAAAAATATGTTTTTAAAGAAAATTAAAGGCAATTTTAAACTTAAGCTCAGCAGATACAAATATCTGTTAAAATTCAAACTAAAAACGACCAGAAATTACTATTAAAGAATAAATGAAACCCAAAACGAACAAAAATTAAATAAACAATCATAGGAAAAAACATACAATAAGTAATAATATAATTGAATAAACATATCTTACAGCGAGTAATGCTTCGATTGAATATGAAAATCAAGCTTAAAACGAAAAAAAATATTTCACTATAGAAGCATAAATAAATGAAACTTGAAACGAACAGAAATTAAATAAACAATCAATGCAAATAAACATACGGTACAATAGATATTAATGTAAATGAAAAAATAAATCTTAAAACGAGTGAAACCTAAATTGAATATGCAAATCAAGCATGGAACGAAAAACAATCAGTAAAAATAAGAGTCTGGGTACCGCCTCCTTCTCTCAATGTAAAAGTCTAAAACCTACTGCGTAATTGGCGTTTTACTGAAAACTATATGTGTCTTGAAAAGTATATGCAGCATCATATTGAACATTTTATGTATAATGATATTAATCGTTGAAAGTTCCATCAGTTCAATAGTTAATTTCACTGTAACTTTATGCTTATTTCGATGCTGTAAGAACTGGAAAAGAAAATATTCGTAATATAATTCATTTTCAGGTAAGCACCAATGACGCGGTAAGCAAAGTTTCTGCGTCATTGGAGATTTACTGAAAACTATATGTTTCTTAAACAGTCTTTGAAAGTACAAACAACAAAATGCAACCATTGTTCCTTGATGATGCCTTTGAACTAGGGCCATTTTTGCCATTTGACATGCCACGCAGCACACTGACTGAAACTCTTGTTGCTAATAAACAGTTCAGTTTTAGTGAAGTTTTAAGGAATGCCAGTAGTTCTGAGGAAAACAGAGCCGATTGTTGTAGTGGTAGAGATCAGCAGCAAGGACTCTAGACTCTAGACATACAAGAACAAAGAAATACGAAAGCAAGAATTGTGTCAATAAATGGTAACACAAATCATAAAATAAGTAATACTGAAGAACAAGAAAATGCGAATACGGAGCAACCTAGAAGAAAAAAAAACAGAAATGAAGAGGCAAAAAAAGAAAATACTAAGGACAAGCATCCTTTTATTGAAAACTACTGTGATATTACATGTAAAAAGAAATGTAAAGCTTGACTTTGGGACCAGAAAAGAAATCTGGGAAAGTTTTTGGAAATAAGGTTATGCATCATTTGAAAAATTTTTTGGCCGGTGTGTGAGGCTGGAATGCATAAGAAGACGGACGGTAGGAAGTGACCCTCAATTAGTTTAAGTCTACCGAAAAAATGAAACTAGACACTAATACCTTCCGAAGAAAGATAACAAAGTGGTAGTGAAGATGGAGGTTTACAAGAAACTGTTCATGAATACTTTTGTGTTCAAATCGTATTCTTACCTAACTGAATTGAGCAAGAAGATGAAAACTGGGCAAGTTGGCCAGCGCATAATGGATTTCAGAGGTAGACAGAGTCATCACAACAGGCTACCACCAGAAATGGTTCAGAATGTTAAAAGTCATATCATTTCTTTTGAACCCTTTACGCCACATTACCGTCGCAAAAATGCACCAAACATCAGATATGTGCCATCTACTTTGACGGTTGATCTGATGCATCAGGACTTTAAGAATCAAGTACCAGTTGTGTCGCACGAAACTTCCAGACGTCAGTTGAAAGAAATGAACATTTTGCTAAAGATGCCAGCATGTGATGTTTGTCCTGAGTGTGAAAAGTACAATCTCATGGAGAACGATGATAGCAGCAAAGAAAACAACAGCAATGAAGGTGTTAATTGAGAATTTGAACCTTCTTCTGTCTCTGCAAATAAGACTCACGATGCTGATGTTTCCAGGCGAAACTGGCAAGAACACATTGAACAGGCAAGGAAGGCTACACATGTATATCAACATGATGCAGCCAAAAGTAGAGAAACTTGAATTTGTGTATTCGCAGTTGATTTGCAGAAAGTGATTCTGTTACCCGACTGGCCAGGGATCAAAGAAGCAATATTCCTTAGTCACCTTGTTGTCTTCAATGAAACATTCGTCCGTGTCAACCAGTATGAGGTAGGGTCTGTGGGAAAAAGCCGTTCTTTTTGTGTGCCATGGCACAAAGCTTAGAGGGGCAGGGGTGCCAAAAAATAGTGTATTCTGTTTATACTGTAGCTGCAGCAGAGAGGTATGTCCAGCAATTCATTTTCTGGATGTACAATTGTTCCAGTCAGAATAAGAACTGGATGCTTTATACTTCTCTTGTGATGGTGGTCAACAGAGAAGAAGGGTCCAAGAGAATAACGTTGAAGTATCAGACTAAAGGGCACACGCACAATGCAGCAGACGGCATACCCGGTAACACTGAAACGAAAATCAGAAAAAAGGGGAAATGCTATGATTTTCCTGACTTTGTTGAGCGTGTTGCAAACTGCAGGAAGGGAGTTTCTGCGATAGAGTTGAAGGATGTCAGGGATTGGAAATCTAAGAAAAGAACCCCTGGTAAAAAGGATTCACCCTTACCAAAGTTAAAGTCAATTGTTGCAGCTACCTTTCAAAAGGGGTTCTGCGGCATGAAATTCCTCCAAGATTTCGACGAAAAGGAAAAGCAATGCTTGTTTCTTCAGAAGAAATTCAATATCAAACAGCTTCCCGAGCCCAAGCCTTTTCTGAGGGGTGTTCAAAGCCAGGAAAAAGTTTCAATTGTTAACAAACTGTGTCTGATGAAGCCGAAAAATCGTAAGAAATTTTGGAAGGATCTTTCGGTTTCCGATGAAAGTCTAGATCTCATCGAGGATGAAGACGACCCATATCAAGAATAAATCTCTCTGATAAGCTATGGGCTCAGTTCTCATTTCTTTTTATTCGGAGTAGCAGTTTATCTTCATTGTTACTTGAAGATCTTTTTTAAAATAAAATTTGGTGTAGATGCTAGGTTTTGGTGGTGGAAAACTTATTTTATTAGCAAAAAGAACCTCTGCCTACCTAGTATCTACATTTACTGAAGTTTTAGAAAAATAATGCGAACAAAAATGCTTCTACCTACTAGGCCGACTCCGGAATGCCTATTGACGAAGTTATGTATCGTCATCAGCTATTCCAGCTTAGAAAATGAAAAAAATCACTATTTTACGATTTTCTCGGAAACTTGAAAAATGTAGATACTTGGTTTTGGCAGAGGACAACCGAGTGGAGAACACGTTGGAATACTAAACCAACGGTCGTAGGTTTAATTCCTGCCCAGGATGCTATGTAAATTTAAAACTCCGTTTAGATCTTTTCTTTGTGGAAATAAATATCTGGCAAAACGAAACTTTTAACAAAAATAATTCAAAATCGTAATAATTTTTTATAGAAAATCCAACAAACTCTTACTATTGCTGCAGTGTTTGGTAAGCATCCTATGATAGAATATAAACTATTGACCCAGACACGAAATTAATACAGGGACTTGGCATTTTTAATAGTATTGAACCAAAATCTTGGCTGATCCCTGATAATTTAGCTGAATCCATTGAAGAACTGTCCCAGGATATGATACAATTGTTAATTGTCCGATCTAATCATCAACGGATCTCCGTAATCCTAATTCTGCACAATCTTTTTCATCATAGCAAGTGTATGAGAACACTTGCTTTGAATTGTACCTACTATATTATCCACGGGGTTGTTTGTGATTCCATTTCCCTCCTAACTTTAAACAGACAGGTCTATCCGGGTGAACCGAAATTTCTACTCTCGTCCTACAATCAGGCTACCAATAATTCCTATCGTTATATTCTACTGGACTTGAATCAGAAGACACCCGACAATTTATGTGTAGTCACTGATATTTTTTACAGTGAAATTACTATATATCTGACAATGAATTGTATAAAAGGTCGCTAGTTGCAATCATGACACTGAAGAAACTACATAAACATTGACATTTAAACACCTATCTAGGTAGTTCAATCCACGGCTCAGGAAGACCATACTCAAATACAATGTTGTCAGAGATTCGATTAATTTTATCTCGGAACTTTGTTTAAATTTAACTGAAGGCAAAGTTCAACTGTCACTAGGTGTTAAGCAGCCAACAAAGCAACATCGCTCACTTGTATGTGCCTTAGCAGCAGCAAGCAAAAACAAAGGAAATAATTTTAAAAGAAAACAACTTTTTCAAGCGGGTGGCAACTTCTTTATACTTTTACTCCCGATCATTATAGAACTTGTAAACAGTTTTGTCTAGATGGCTAAGCCCTACAAATTTACTTCAATTGAACACGCCCTTTCCCCAAAGGTATATTTTGATTAAAATCTCAATAAAATCATTAACAATAAAACAATTGCCGACGATGAATAATCAATTTTGCTTCAAAATGCATTTCAACGAGTCGACAAACATAAACTCTATCGCAAAAGACTACTCAATGTAAATGTCATTGATCACAAAAAGAAAATGACTCAAAACTCTACACCATCACCAACAACAGCAACACCAAATGAAGAAGAATATTTGTCTAAAGTTTTGACAAATGTTGCTGATTTAATGCCACATTCCTATTGTGAGAAGTGTAAAAGACTCATGACTGATCTCCCTGAAAGTAAACATGCTCAAATTGATGCTAATGGGAATGCAGTTATAATCCATGCCAGGACTAGATTCTATTTGATTTATTATCAGATTTGGTCATAAATCTTAAGACTTGTATCATTTAACAGTGTTTTGGATAAATTTATTAACTCATCAAACTTCCCCAAAATTCTTATTGGCAAGAAAATTTTTTAAAACGATTAATGGAATTTAGTCAAATATCAAAAGATATTTTAAATTATTTTCGGAAAATACTAACACGCCAAGTGGAAATGGTTTGACAAGAGTGGTGGGTGGAATCAAGTGAAGGTGTCTTAATATCACTGCATCTCCCTCACCATCACCTGTTAGTAAGGAAGTGGGCAGAGGACACTTCACTACGTGTTTACGTTCAAAATAGTTAAAACATTGAAACAGGTATATGAGAAAATTAGAAAAGAGGGAAGTTTAAGTTCACCTACCACACTTGCTCAATTGACAGAACTTGAGAGGAAGCTAGCGGTCGACTATTTACAGAATGAATCAAGTTACACTCTACCTCGTAATCATAGATAACGTGGTAGTCCCTATCGAAAAACTAAAGCCTTTTCCCCATTGCGAATATTACAAGTAGATCTTTTGACTATTGATGAGATTCAATGGTGTCACAAAGAACCATACAAGTGCATTCTAGATGCAATCAGTATTTTTAGTTACAATGTATATCCCATTCCATTTCGGTCAAAGAGAGGCGATGAAGTTTCTAAAGCTCTTGAAATCATCCTTGAACAGGATTGTTTTAAGAAGATTCATACGGATTGGGGTAGTAAATGTGTTAATCCTCATGTAAAGAAGGTTCTATTGAAATATACTACAATGCTCTATCACAGGCATAATCCAATATTATCCACATTTGCTAAACGATTGATAAGAACCATGAGTGTTAATTTCAAAATATTGGATATAGAAAAATACTACTGCTTTTATTCAAGATTTGTATAAAATCATGTTACATTATAATCAAAGTCCTCAATGATATCTGTCCAACTCTACCCCAATGGAAGCTTATCAAGGGAGTGGTGACACTGCACTTGACACTTTTCTTAAACAATATTCCAATAATGGTGGTGGGAAGGAAGTGAAGAAAAAGAGGAAATTCAATCCTGGTGATACTGTTCAAATCAATCAAAAAAAAAATTAAAAAAGGGTAACTGCTTATGGTCCACTGAGCTTTTTAAAATCTCCAGACTCTTAGACAGTACACCCATAGCGTATCATCTATGTGACATGAAAGATGATGAGACTTTAGGTGGTTTTTGTGATTATGAATTAAAAAAAGCTACAAACACTGGAATGTATCAGATTAAAAAGATATTAAAGACTCGTACTCGGAGGGGAAAGAGACAGTTGCTTGTTCGTTGGCTATGATACAACTCTGATTTTCATTTGCAGATATCTGCTGAGGACGTATATAATGCCCAATGATTTCTATATGACGTTTATGTGCAACGTCTCTGACCCTCTCAACAACAATTTGAATAAAAAGAGTGGTTTTTGTACAAAACTCTCCCCCACCATCAAATTTGACGATTGAAAGTATGAAGTTCCTCTTGTAAATTGTTTACTCAAAAATACATATGATATCCTGAGAAAAGATCGTACGTATGAGATAAGAACTCTTTGTTGAATATGAATGGGTAGAAGCACTTAAATCTAGTGAGCATCCCTATGTCACACTGAAATACCAACAATTTAATAAAAGTCTGAAATACAAATAAATACAAAAAAGGTAGTATGACTGACTTGTATCGTACAATCAATATAAAAATTTCTGTTCGTAAGAAAGGTTAGTTCGAATTTAATTATTCAATGGAACACAGCAAGATTTATTTTAGCTCACCCATTCACAAGGAAATGATTCATCTCAATGATAATCTGAGAGATATACTTCCCTTGAAACAGAATATAATCAGTGATAAGAACGCTGGAACTGTCAGAGGGATGAATTGTGTTGTTTTTACAGACAATTCACCTGGTTTTGCCCTTGGGCTCTTGTATATGTCCTTAAGCGTCCTTTGTTTAAACATCAAGAGCTGCTTATTCAAATGTTCCCCTCCTACGTGTTCTTGAACAAAAAACCGCCCATGAACACCTTCATCAATATAATATAAAGCATTTTCAGTATGTCTCTGTAAACAATTCGTATTTGGAACTCTGTTAGTTAACACTAAGAAGTGCCCTCTAGCAATAACAAAAGTTTGGCTGTAATTACATGTTATTTTCGACCCATTCAACAACAAGGAGATGGGTAATAAAAAAAAAAAAATTTCAGATATTGATTGCTGTGGTTTTACTCTCCAACCAAGATAATTGGGTCATGGGATGGACTATTACAAAGCTCTTTCTTTAATGTCGGGCTATGGTCTTGGCAGTCGGTTTGCTAAGCTCGGATTCCCTTGAACAAATTCATTGTGTTTACAATACCATTATCATAGTTAATAGAAATCCATCGACAGTGCAGACAGTGCGTTGGCGAAAAAGTTAAAAAGATAAAAACTGGTCAAACTAAACTTACATAAATACGAATCGGAAAAAGAATTAGAACGGACATAAAAAAAGGAAGGGGGGAGGGGGAATAAGCGAATATACACAAAAAAAAGCGAGACATAAAGGCATCGGAATGCTATATGATTCCTTTGTCACTTATATTAAAAACTGCAAAATGGCAACTAGTTAAAAAGATAAAACTAAAAAAATAAATAATATACACATTAACAAATGTTTAAAAAACAACATAAAAAGGGGATAGGGAAAAAAAAGAGTATAAAGAAAAACGAGCTGTTTCTTTTATTATATAAAAGAAAAGACAAAATTTATTTACAAATTAACCACTATTTATTATGTCAGTAAAAAAAGGGATAAAAGATTTCTTATACCGCAAGGTAGTACAAAGAATGGGAGATAAGGTGGGGATAGGCTGGGACACAGTTCGTGGAGGACGATTTCTATCAGGTACATGGTAATCAGGGAAAAAGGACGCAGTACCGGGGTTCAAAAGTGCCAACTTACCAAAACGGAGGCACAAATTAGTTCTTCGTCTCTCGAGGGTCTCTAGGTTTGAAATATTTAACAAATGCAAATATGGTATCATGCCCTCTTTAAAAATAATTCTTAGAGCTCTCTTTTGGACATTTTCAATTTTTTGTGTTGCTTCATTAGAGAGGCCAGGGTGCCACACAGGACAAGCGTACTCTAATATGGGACGCACAAAAGAAATGTATACTTGCAGTAAATGTGATTGGGGGCAACTGAATTTATTTAAAAGTTTAAGGAGGGAAAACGAGGAGTTTGCTTGTCTTAGGATATTATTTATATAGGCATTCTATTTCAAATTGAAAGAAATTGTAACACCTAGGAGTTTAAGGGATGTGACATCGAGGTTTCAGGAGGAATAGGAGCACGAAAAAGGGGAGGGAATTTCAGGAAAGTTACTGAGAGTATTGCGTATTTAGAAGGGTTAACTGTCATGTCAAGGGACAAGGCCTCACAGGCAATATCTTGGAGTATGCCCATTGGGTTGCTAAAGATGTTTTTATGACATATCTCTAAAACTGTCAAGTCATCGACAAATTTCCATCTATTGTTATAAAGGGTTGAAAGGCTGTTAATCATAAGAGAAAAAAGGAGAGGGCCTAGAATAGTCCCCTGAGGAATTTCATTAAATATGGGGAGGAGATCCGAGAAACAATTTAGATATTTAACTGCTTGGGATCTATTAGAAAGAAAAGAGGCAACGAACTTAACAAGGAAAGTTTCAATGTGGAATTCATTTATAAGTTTATCTTTGAGTAAATTGTGGTTAATCAAATCAAAAGCATTTTGAAGATCAATAGAAATTAGATTAAGCCAAGTGTTAGGTTTTTCAAGTAGTTTACACATGGTATCAACAAGATGGATCAGGTAATGAGAGGTTGACGTGGATTTAAGATTACCAAAATGTCTAAGATCAATGAGGGGGAGGACTTTCATCTTATGCCAGTCTGTGAGAAAATTTTCATACAATTTTGAAAAAATTGAGGTGAGGGTAATAGGATGAATGCCATCAAAGCCAGGCTTCCAATTTTGCTTTTTGATTGGGGTTATAAAACCTTGTTTCCAATATTGAGGGAACTGTCCAGATTCGGTAATTTCATTGAACAGGGTGGATAGGGGTTTTGAGAGGTAATCACTGAAAGCTTTAACAGAGGAACAGGAATATCTAAAGGGCAAATGCTTGATCGTTTTAGTTTTTCAATTTTTTTTACAACATCAAGTGGAGAAATATGTGGGAGTGAAAAAGGAACAGGAATATCTGGAAATTCGTAAGATAGTGATGGGAGACTGTGGACAATAGAAGCCAGAAACTTATTGAGGTTATTAGCTGTGGTCTTTGGAGGTTCATTTATATTAAAATTTAGTTGTTCTTGACTCTTGTCGGTAAGTTTTTTAATTTCAGAGTACCAGTTCCTTGGTTTATCATGGCGCAAATATTTTATTTTATTTTTATAATAGGCTCGGGCAGCTTTTCTAATTTGACTTTTTAATTCCTTTCTAAACTTATTTGCTTCAGCTAAATTACCCCTCTTAATTAAGCTTATTTTCATGCGGATTAATATTTTTATGTGATTATTTATGTAAGGTTTATCACTAGAGCACTTTCTGATTTTTTTTTCTGGGAAACATAATGAGTAGGAATCAATTAGTTTTTTGTGAAAAATAATAATTTTGTCATCAAGGTTATTAGAATTATAAAGGTCTGACCAACTTTCACTGGTCAGCCATGATCCAAAAGAAAAAAGTCCTGTGTCACTGAGGGGACGGCAAACCCCAATGGAGGTAGTAAAGGAATGTTCAATGGCTGAAGAGGGAGAAAAAGAAGACAATAGTGGTAACTGCCTCCTAGTGGTGGCAGTGCTTGCGGGGAGTTGTAATACTTACTCATGTTGGAACAAATAACATCCAGAGAGGTGTTACCTTTTGTTGTAGATATTTTAACCAGTTGTTTAATATTAAGAGAGTTACAGATAGAGTCTATTCTCAGGTCATTCGCATCGCCAAGTAAGCAAATACCAGCGTTCGGATACTTTGATAACACAAAGTCAGCACTTATAAGAAATTGTTGGATAAATTTGCATTTCTGGTCAATACTTTGGTTAGGGGAATGATAAAAGACGGCGGTTACAATTAAATTGAAAGGGCAGGAAAGTACTTTTAGTTAAAGGCTCAGCCATAGAATTTGAACGTACTCTGATAAGTTGGGGGTGGGGATGAGTTTGGGTTGGAGGTTATCTTGGACAAAAAATAATATACCACCCCCTTTTTTCCCGAGAGGGTGATTGGGAGGGCGAAGTTTTATAAACTGAGTATAATTGCTAATTTTTAGAAAATCTGGGTTCTGGGACTGAACCTCTGTCACAGCAATAATATTAATTTTATGAATTTCAGAGATACCCTCGAGTTCTGTAATTTTGTCAAAATTCAGGCTCTCAGCATTGGTAAGTAGGAAAGTTGGAAATTTAAACCGATTTGGGTATTGGAATTTTTTTTTCAATTCGGGAGGGAGTTATTTGGGGTTGAAGTTTATGAGAAGGATGCTGTGGGTAAGGGTGTGGTTTTGAGGCATTATTAAAAGACGGGACTGGACCGGGCTTGAGAGAAAAGGAGGACAGCAAACAAATTATGGGGATATTATTAATTTCGAATGGAGCTACGGTGGAATTCGTCTCAGTACTTGAATTTATAGGAACTTTGTTCGGATGTGTTAATTGTGGATTATTCTGCCAGCTTACTCTTAGGCCTGTATCATACTAATCGAGTAGCCAGGAGGGATAATGTGCGAGGGGACAGCGAAAGATTTTCTACTGACTTAAGAGTAAGTCAAATTGGGAGTCATCTTTATATGGGAGTTGGGGGGGGGGGCAAGATGATGCTGAGGGAGAGAAGTAGGGTGGGGGGTGTCTGAGAGGGGAGGGGTTGGGTTTATTTCGGCAAATAACGGGTGGAGTCCAGAACCGGTCGGCAACTTCTTGGACGCACGGAGAAGAACGGAGTCGAAAGGAAGTGGATTTTTGGGAGGAAAATGAGTGAGAGGGGGGGTGGGGGAGGGGCCGATTGGAGGAACGTGAGTGTGGGGGTTGGACTGACAGGACACGCGTAAGTACTTGGGGCGGAGGATTGTTTTGAGGGATGGATTCCTCAGGTATACTGCACTGTATCGGGTATGTAGGGGGATAAGACTGAAAGTCGAATGGAACTCGAACTAGGGGAGGAGGGGGGGGGGGTCGTGAATACGTTAGGCGTCGCCCTTAAAAACGTTGGGTTACCTTGCTACCTTGACTGGTAACAGCTGGGACTGCCCAAGTTTGTGCACTTGTTTTTAGATTGCGGCTTGATCTATTTCGTAAAAAGGAAGGAGGGAAATAAATATGCAGGCTATCACACCCGAAACAACACCCACTTGATGCTAACTTACATAAAGGAACATGGTCAAAATTACACTTTTTTTCGTACACTTGCCAGTGAGGTAAAAACGACATAACTGCAATAACGAGCACTTCTTTTGGTCGCACTTGTTATAAAAAAATTGAGAACAAACTCTTGGGCTAGTTTCATTTTGTTTTTTGAAGTTACGGGTAATATATCCATGATTATAGGGGCACTTTGAACCTAATTTACAATTTCCTTGCTTAAAAAACTTGCAATTTTTTATAACACTATTATCAGGAATACTTTTTTCCTGCAGCTTGCTTGGAGCACGATCATGTTCAAAATGACATTTATCATCTAATTTGCAAATACCTGCTAAAATTATATTAGCACATTTGCGATTATTAGCAGAGAAGTCCTTATTATTAGTCAGAATCACTTCAGTACTTTCAAAACAAATTCGGGCATCTCTGATTGAGTTCTCAAGGACAGGATTATAATTAGGTTGAATAGAGGTGATATTGGGGTCAGGTACAATTTCTGAACTCGGGTTTATGTCAAATAAACCGGCAAGCTTTATGGTTTGCCGGTTTATGTCCTTCAATATTCATTGGAGCTTGGGGACAATGCACTGTTTTGATGATGAAAATCTAAGGTGTTGTTTACCTTGTTTGTGATGGAATAATTTGTAAGTTGACTTCTTGAATCATTTTCAGCAAAATGACAAAAAATCTCTAATAATTAGCATTAACACATCCAGTTTTCAATCAGTTTCCAATCCAATGAGACCTTTTGAAGTTTACAACAATGCTTTCGGTAGAAACCTCATATGCCCCAAGGGCCATAACTTACAACTTGCTTGCCCTGAGAGGGCTGGCAGGGGAGTTGTCAGCCTCGCAGACACTGAAATTTCCAGAACTTTCAAACTCATGTTGAAAAAGTGAGCTATCTCAAAATTTTGATTTTATGTGTTTGGGAAAATAGTGGGTGTGAGGGGAGGGTTGAGTTGCCCTCCAGTTACCTTTGACTATTAAAAAGACCACTAGCCATTTCTATTTCTAATGGAATTGGCCCTCTTTAAAGTTTGTGCAGCAATCGCTTTCTATCAAAACCTTTTATGCCCCCAGGGCACTAACACATGCCCCCAGGGCATAACCCTTGCCTTGAGTACTGTGAGGGGGGGGGGGTGTTCTGCTCAAAAGGTATAATTTCCTGAACTTTAAACTGCGTGGAACAAAATGGCTATCTCAAAATTTTTATTGGATGTTTTTGGGGAAATGGTGGGTTTTGAAGGGGTGTTAGTTGCCTCTCCAATCACTTTCGAATATCAAAAAGGGCACTAGCCATTTCAATTTCCAGTCAAATGAGCCCCTTTTGAAGTTTCTATGACAGCACTTTCTATGAAAACCTTATATGCCCCCAGGGCATAACTTATAACACTTGCCCTGACGGCTTTGGGGGGGGAGAGGCTGTCATCGCTCAAAGACTCTAAATTTTCAGGACTTTCAACTATGTTGAACAAAATAGCTATCTCAAAATTTTGATTGGATGTGTTTGGGGAAAAGGTGGGCATGAGAGGGGGTTTAGTTGCCCTCCAATCATTTCAACTATTAAAAAGGGCACTAAAGCGGCTTTGGATTTTCAATCAAATGAGCCTTTTTTGAAGTTTCTACAACAATGCTTTCTATAAAATCTTATATGCCCCCAGTGCATAACTTACAACCCTTGCCCTGAGGGCTGTGGGGATTGTCCTCCTCAAAAACATAATTTCTAACTGGAAATTAACTATGCTGAACAAAATGGCTATCTAAAATTTTGATTGGATGTGTTTTGGGAAGTAGGTAGGCGCGAAAAGGGTGTTAGTTGCCTTCCAATCACTGTTGACTATTAAAAAGGGCGCAAAGCGCTTTGAATTTCCAATCGAATTGAGCCATGTTTTGGAGTTTCTACGACAGCGCCTTCTAAAAAAACCTTATATGCCCCCAGGGGCGCCAACTTACAACCCTTGCCCTGAGGGCTGTGGGGGGAGGGGCTGTCCTCCTCAAAAACATGATTTCCATGTTAAACTTTCAACAACGCTGAACAAAATAGCTATCTCAAAATTTTGATTGGATGTGTTTTTGGGGAATGAATGGGGCGGAGAGGGGGGTTGCCGCTAGCATCTCCAAATCACTTTCGACTATTAAGGAGTGGCACAAGCCCTTGAATGTCCAATCGAATGAGCCTTTTTGAAGTTTCTACGACAACGCCTTCTATAAAAACCTTATATGTCCCCAGGGTATAACTTAAAACCCTTGCCCTGAGGGTTGTGGGTGAGTGTCCTCCTCAAAAATATATTTTCTATCTGGAAATCAACTACGCTGAACAAAATGGCTTTCTCAAAATTTTGGTTGGATGGGTTTGGGGAAATGATGGGCGTGGGGGCTAGTTGCACTCCAATCACTTACGACTATTAAAAAGGCACTCAGCCCTTTAATGTCCAATCGAATGAGCCTGTTTTGAAGTTCTCTACAGCAACGCCTTCTACAAAATCTTATAAATCCCAAGGGTACAACTTTAAAACCCTTGCCCTGAGCGTTGTGGGGAGTTTCTCCTCAAAAATAT
>NC_142800.1:28058116-28138116 GCF_049724085.1 Artemia sp. Qi Xiang Cuo
GTAATATCTACAGAACGGCTTGAGATATCAAGCTAAAACTTGCAGAGAATGTTAGGGGGCAAGTGAATTTCAATTTTAAATTGAGGCAGTGGCTGAGGAGATTTTTCTTAAAACTTTTTATTCGCTTTACCTAAACGTATCGGTATTATAAGCCTCCATGGGACCTATAATCTACTCACGGCTAAAAAAGTAATTGTGCAGCGAGGCTAACCGGACGACACTAAGTGTTGCCAAGGAATAAAAGCAGCGTATCTGTGATACCCTGGAAACACATTTGGGAATCAAGTTGAGACTTTCAGGGAGTGTTAGAGGGAGGTGAGATAAGCAGGTCTTGAATTTTAACTTGGTGGGGGCTGCAGAGGAAGATAAAAAAAACCATGTATCCAAGCTGTCCAAAATGGTACAAGTAGACCAGAAGACTAAAAGACTTGCTCCAAATAAAATAGGGCCATAAATTTTGTTCCTTAAATCAGCTTGAAAATGAAATTCATAAGTTCCATGACGAGGTGAATCTCTATGCATAAAGCAAATTTCAAAAGTAATTTTGTCTGGTGATTCCCAAGAATGGGCCCATCTTTTCATCTCTGATAGGCTTGCAACTTACCAGTGTAGTTGCATATTGACAGGGCCACGTTGGTCCCAATGAAAAAAATTAGCTATATCGGTACATAACATTTGAAACTGTGCCAACAAATTTGTGTCGTTTTTTATAATGGATTAGACTTACAGGGCACATTGACAGGGTCAGGTTGACCTCAATGAAAACAGCAATTTTTCCAAAATTAGCTGTATCGATAGGTAATACTTGAAACGGTGCCAACAATTTTTTTTCAGAATAGAATAGAGTTACAGGGCATGTAGACACAGACAAGGGAACCTAAAAAAGACAGCTAAGAAAAAAAAACAAGTAGCATTGATTCTTTTGGGCCAAAATAGGCCCAATTTATTTTGTCTCTGATTAGCTAGCACACTACCGGGCATGTGTACTGGGCGAAACGAACATAAGAAGAAAAGAGAAATAAAAAAAATTAATCATATCGATTCGTACAACCGACCAAACACGATATTGACCAAACACGGCTTTCTTCAATCGATGTGAAATGTTCACCCTAAGTAAACTGAACTACGGGACGTAAACGAGGACAATAAATTTTGGAAGAAAAATGTGGTTGCATTGATTCTTAGCGCAAACGTTTTTTTTTTCACCTGTCTGCTTTCAAATTCGTGTGATATAAACGCCTCAATCAAAGTTTCAGAACCAATTCTGAAACCTCAATTCAAATTGAGGCTTCAAAAAATCTCATTTAAGGCAAAACATCAGGGAAACAAATCGGGTTGTATTCATTCGTTACATTTCTATTTTTTTTAGGACAATAAATGAGACCTATTTTCCCCCTTGACGTGTATCTACTTAAGAAGAAAAAACATTTCCAACGAAATATAATATAAACGATTCTTCTATTAAAACGGTGGATTATGAAAATTGTATATTCAAGGGTGTCTACAGGATATGGGTCAGGATGGTTTTAGCCCATCCACCAATCATTCTAAAGTAAAGCTATTATTACCTTAAACCTTAGATCTTAGATCCTCCTGTGCCATCAGAGGCACCCAGGGCATTCACGAAGAGCCACCAGTCGTTCCGCATGTGCGCTGCCACCAAAATATCTTCCTATTGGGGTTGTATCATCGTGTGAATGTTGGAAAGGTCTTGTCTATATCTGCAACGCAAGGTGTTTTTTGGAGGACCTCTCCTGTGGTTTCCCTGAGGTTGCCATCCCAAGATCTGTCTCGGGATCCTATCGTCCTTCATACGGATCACATGCCAAAGGTATCGCCACCTTCGTTGCCGAATGATGTCCGTAACCATGGGCTGGCCTGATATAGATCGGACTTTCTGGTTCTGACGTGATGTCTTCAGTCGATATTCAGAATGCTTCGAAGGCAATTGTATTTGAAGGCAAGACTGCGTCTCTCTTGTTATTGACTTAAATCCTAGCACTCACTGCTTTAGAGGAGTGCAGAAAGGACAGTGTTATTAAATAGCTCAATTTTTAATTTCGTAGAACAATTTTTCGGTCGCCATACTGGTTTCAGTCGGTTAAAAGCTTCACTGGCTTGCCGTATCCTCAACTGCACTTCCCGCTCGCTTGACCCTGAATTTTCCACCATTTTGCCGAGGTACTTAAACTCCATGACCTGCTCGACAGTTGAATCTCCACACTTTATGTTCAGGAGGGAATTAGTTGTTCCCATGCTCTTTGTCTTCTCTGTGTTGATCTTGAGGCCAAGCCGGCCAGCATTTTGACTGATAGTATTGAGGAGATCTTGGAGTTTGGTCTTGTTACTTTCCATCAAGGCAATATCGTCAGTAAAATCCAGATCGGCTAGCTGCTTACCTTCTCCAATTTGGATGCCAAACCCTGTACTATCAATGAGTATGTAGTCGACAACGAGGACAAAGAGGGACGGAGAAAGAATACAGCCCTGTTTTATGCCGGACATGATACGGAAATATTTAGTATTTCCTTCTTGGGTCTGAACACAGCATTCTGTGTTTTCAAATAATGCTACAATTAGGGCCACTAATTTATCAGGAATCCCATAGTATCGCAGGATTTTCCATAGCGAGTCTCGGTCGATGGAGTCGAATGCTTTCTCAAAGTCAAAGAAAATCAGGTATATTTTTTCTCAGCATTCATTGCACTCCCCAATCATCATCCGCAGTGTGTAGATAAGATCCGTGCAAGAACGGGAGGGACGGAAACCATGCTGTTCGTCCCGTAGGTATTTATCGAGGACTGTCTGGATGCACTGAAGAATAATTTGTGCGAAGAGTTTACCTGGAATAGATAGGAGACTGATGCGACTCTAGTTGTCACAATTTGTCGCGTCTCCTTTCTTGAAAATTTTGATGAGTGGACTTTTTGTCCAATCATAGGGTACATTTTCAGACTTCCAGATACTAGCAAAAAGTTAAAGCCACACATTCACACAGGTATTCAGTGACGTTTTTATCATCTCGGCTGTTATTCTGTCAGTTCCAGCTGCTCGGCCATTCTTAAGCCTACGGGCTGCCTGTTGATCTTCTACATCACATGGTTCTTCTGTGTTGATTTGGAGGTACAAAAAGGGGGTTGTGGGGATATCTGGTGGATCCAGTATTATTAAAAACTTAAATTTTCTGACTGAACATTCAATGAGTCAAAATTTGAATTAAATCACGATTTTAATTCTTAAGAAGTAAATGGAAGAAAACACTGTACATAATGTTCTTAATATTAGTCATGACTTCCCTTAGTCCAAGAATTTAAGGATACAAACTTCAAGCCGATTGGGCAAAGAATTTTTTTGAACTTTTTTCATGTCCTATTTTAAAGCAAATCAATCTTTTCCCCATTGTTCTGTGCATCAGGGCCTCCACCGTCTCCTAAGGAAATAACTTTTACACTAATTTTAACACAATGAATTTTTTCGTATGTTTTCTAACGACCCGTGCGTCCGACCTAAAATTGTTTTTGAACAGGGACCCTATGACCCACATAATTACGGATCTAAGTTTCAAAAAAAAAAAAAAATTAGCGCATTCTTATTTCAAAGAGTCCGTTCCTTTAAGTTAAACTCTGTTTTGTGTCTTAGGCCTCCCTTGGCTTAGGGACTTGCAGATGTAAGTTTCAAGCCAGTAACTGAAAAAATAACTGGTTTTCGGGCCCCTAACACCTTCACCTACTTTCCACAAAAATGTGAGGTTCTTTTTGCACAGAGGACGATCTCTAAACGTTTTAGAACAACCGGACTAAAAACAACTTTTTTCCGACCTATTTTTTAGGCGCAAAAACGTTTTTACAGAAGTTTTTTTTGTTCATTGGGTTCTCTTTGACCTAATGGCTTAGGGCTACTGTTATAAATATCAAACCACGCGGAAGAAATTTGTCTCTTCTTGTGGCCTCTCACTTCCAATGAGTTAATGATGTTTTTTCAACTTTTGCATTATGCGATAGGGTCCCCAGACTCGATGAACGTAAGTTTCACTTGAGATATAAGCTTCAAAACAATTTTAGGAAATGTTTTTAGGCCCGTTTTCGTGTTGTATTCGGAAGGGCTCGGGCCCCAAACTCAACACTTATTTTGTATATAATCTTGCACCTGCTTAAGGGATTACGGTGAAAGTTTCAAGTCAATCAGACAAGAAAAATAAGTTTTACAGCCTTTTTTGGCCCTATTTTCAGGCAAACCAAGATTTTTTCCCTTGGGGTTCCCTTTGCCCAATGATTTAATGATACAGGCTTTCGTCAAATTAAAAAAAAAAATCCATCCAGTTCTTTAGTCCATTCCTGGGCCCTGTTTTTTGGGGACAGTACCAACAAATAAAAACTTACTTTTATCAAAAATTCACCTCTATCATGGACTTGGGAATGTAAGTTTCAAATTCATCAGATACATCTACGTTTTGGCATATTTTCGTGCCCCCTAACATAATTCCCCTGTCGTCGTGAATATTCTGTCTTTTTGCCAAAGGAAACCCTTTTTTTATAATAAAATCCGTCTAAGAACAGTGGCACCTTTGCATACTTAAGGGGCATCGTTCTTAGGGCTCTCTAAGTCCCTTTATCCTCAATAGAACATATATTTGACCTTTAGACCACTTTTGGCATAAAGGCAATCTTAAAACTTTTGTCCGATGCCATTGAGGGTTGTGGGGATGTCTAATGGCAAAAAAAGGTAAGAGAAAGGAGACTAGTTGTCCTCCAATCACTTTTGGCTAATTTATAAGGCATTAGGACTTTCAATTCCCGACCAATTGATATCCTCCCAAATCTCTACGACTACCCCTTCCAAACGAGGAGGCAGATCGCTATTGACTCAGTCAATACTTGCGTTGACTTTGACATGCGGGGGGCTTAGGGGGATCACGCTAAAGTTTAAACATATTAAGATAAGATTGATTCATTATGAAATATACATACAATATTACATTTTACTATTCCCCCAAAGGCTCTTTGGCCTGTAAAGAAGTGGGAAGATAAACGAGTCACTTACTCGGAGAAGAAAAAACAATATCAAAAATTGAAATAATCCCTTACTCACACAGAGAAGAGCAAAAAGAAGAAGAAAAGAAAATATAAATGAAATAAAAACTATAGAAAATAAAACTAAATAGATTGAGTAAACTAAATTGAATAATTAAATTAGTAGATTAAATAGACTCCAATAAAATAATAATAAAGATATATATATATATAACAAAATAAATAGATAAAATAACTTCTAAGAAGCCATAGAATTTTTAACAATTTTTTGGAACAACCGAATGAGTGGCATCTTCAAGCTGATTCGGGCAACTTATTCCACACTATATGACTCACAATTAAAGGATTAAAATCTGACCTTACACAAGGAGTAAAAGGAACTTGAATATGAGTTTGGTATTGTGAAGATTATAATTATTCTAATCAGAGGTAAAAGATGTTGGAACACTTAAGGGACGGGGGAGGTCGCCATGAAGCTGAGAAAAAGTAAAACATTCACATGCAAGAATATACATTGACTCGAGATCAAGTAATAGGATAACTCCTGAACGATTATTTTCCTTTATGAGGTTTCTAGCTTTATTGTAAACATTAGAGAGTGGTTTTAACAGTAAAGGAAAGGTTGCCATCCATACTATTGGACAGTAAGATACGTAAGATTGGATCATGGAGTGAAAAAGGATTTTCAAAATTGATCCAGGAAAAGTATGTTTTATTATAGTTAATTATATTCTCAATAAATCATATGTGATACTTTAGTGTAAAGAGTGGGGTTAAGGGATGACAGGCCTTCCCGTATATGGAATAATTTCTTATCGTTTTAAGTTTTGACGTTGCTCTACATTTTCACTTGAAAAAAAATTATTTTTTGTTTCTGTTTAATCCAAATACCATGTTGGGAGTCACCGTATGTAAGAGTAGTCGCCTCCCCCCAAAACCCCTGTCTTTGCACTAAAGCTAAAACTTGTATAACAATGTTTAGAAAAAAGAGAATCTTCTTTGAGAAATATTATGAGTCTATATATCTTTTTCAGGGGGAAAGGGGAATTTAAAAGTTGTTTTCCTGGTTCCAAAAGCAATATTTTAAATATTTATATTAATTGGAAGAATATTGATCATGGAGGATAGATCATGGATTTTGCAGCTTAACATTCGAATTCGATTTTTTTTTTTACACTAAAAATATTTCCCTAATAACAGAGGAGCTATTGAACTATCAGCGTTCATATTATTTCCCTTTATCAAAACAACATTAACTTGAAACTGAAACGGAAAAATTAAAAAAAAAACAGCAATAAAGAGAAAAGTGTTTCGAAAAAAAAGATTGTTTTTTGCCTATCGAAACTTAAAGCCTCTGTCTGAGAATTCATGTGCATGCTGAGTTTGCTGGTATAATTTCCAAAAAGATCCCCCTCCTTTCTGCGAGTTTTTTTTTATTTTTCTAAAATTAGGCTAATCTATTGTCGTAATAACTTTTGATAGTTACTTTCAAACCCAATGAGTTATACATATTAGTGGAAACCATAAAAAGCAGATTATTTTGATGTAGGTATTGTTATAAAATGAAGTTTCTAGGGTTTCATTCATTATTGGTACAGGTTACTCTTTGCTTACAGTTCGTTACTGCAAGCTGTTTGTAAAGGCATTCTGCAGCCCCGAGCTAATTTAAAATGCACAATTTTCCACAAGCTCTTTACAAAGCATAATCATTAGATTTCGTGAGGTATCTGAATCTTCACTTGAGGAAATCACCAGACCGGTTGAACAGAACAGTTCAACAGGATATTTTCTGAAGCCTTTTCTGAATTGAGTCGTTTCTGAAGCCTTCTTTCCTAGACACTCAGATAATCAGAGCGAGCTCTGTCCCTGCATGTCCGTCTTGTAAATAACATTGATCGTGATAGCATTTTTTAATAAAGGCTATGTTTTGGTCTCTTTATCCGTCAGCATAATTGTTTTACAAAATCTCTGGTTGGATAAGTCAATGTGATACACGTGTAAAGAAAAGGGCGTTTCAGCAAGGTTCTGGTTTTAGCTAGTTTCAGCTGTATGCAAAATGCGGAAGTTGGGCGTCATCTTCCACTGATTTTTCTATTGAATTTTCCAACTTGATAATACTTAAACTGATATTTAGTAGACAACCTTGAAATTAGCGATTTGCAGAAATTAAAATTCGGTTTGAACATGCTAAATATATCGATGATAATGTAGAACAAACACATAAGCAAAAAAAACACTATGAGACGGCCGGTTTTATGTCTATTCTCCTTTAATTAAAAAAAAAAAAAAAAAAGAAGATGGCAAAGGATAAGCGTGTTACATATAAAGTCTTGTATAGTACAAATATTTAAAAGCTGATCCCTCAGCTGACCCCTTCTACTCCTTTTCAACAAATCCCCCCTCTTAACCTCTTAGACCAGAGAAACTCAAACGTGCTATATGCGCTTTTAACAAAGGGCTATATATTACTACTCCCATTTCCCTCTAGCCAATTTTCTTCAACATGTTAAATACATTAAGAATAATTTGGAACTGGGACGTAGGCAAACGGGAGATTGCAGCTTGGGGTTTTAAGGATCTTACCCAAGCGGAGCTTATGGCAGACCGAAGACCCAAAGCCATCTCACAACACAGTGACGGCTCCATTGTTTTGTCCCTGGCCTATTCTTGTCCTGGCACTTTAGTTACTAGCACTTCTGATTTCCCGGCATACTTAATGTCAGAGGCAGCGCTATAGCGTTGCCTATAGTAAAGGCGATACGGCTCCAATGTTTTATTCTTTTTTTTCCCGAGATGCACTTCATATGGAAGGGGTCGTCACATAAACTTCGAAGGGGGCTCATTCGATTGGTAATTGAGAGTTCTATTGCCCTTTTTAAGAGTCAAAAGTGATCGGAGGGCAACTATCCCCCCCCCCGGCCCCCCGGCCTTTTTCCCCAAATGCATTCAATAAAAATTTTGAGATAGCCATTTTGTTAAAAATAGTTCAAAGATCATATGACAAAATTTTCGGTGTCAACACAACCCCCGAGGTCCCGGGGACAGGCGTTGCAAGTTATCCCCTGGATGCATATATGGTTCTCATCGAGGGAATGCTCATATAAGCTTCAGAGAGGGCTCATTTGATTGGAGATTGGAAGTTCTAGTTCAGTTTCTAAGAGTCAAAACAGTTCGGAGGGTAACCAGCAACCCCCACGCCCTTTTTTCCCAAATGTATCCGATAAAATTTTGAGATAGCCATTTTGTTAAAAATAGTTCAAAGATCTTATCACAAAAACTCTGCTGTCGACACAACCCCCCAGGGCCCGGGGACAGGCGTTGTGAGCTATGGCCTGGGAGCATATATGGTACTTATTAAAGGGATGCTCGTATAAACTTCAGAGAGGGCTCATTTGTTTGAAAACCAAAAGTTCTAGTTCACTTTCTCAGAGTCAAAACAGATCGAACGGCAAGTAGCCCCTCCACGCCTTTCCCCCCAAACTCATCCGATAAAAATTTTGAGGTGACCATTTTTTTAAAATAGTTCAAACATCAGATATTAAAACTCCGGTATCGACACAATCCTCCCCCCCTCAGGACCCAGGGACAGGTGTTGTAAGTTATTCCCTGGGCGTATATATGGTTCTTATAGAAGGGATGCTCATATATCCTTAACTGTAAAAACCTAAAACCTACTGCGTCATTGGAGCTTCGCTGAAAACGAAATATATTACAAATATTTACTCTCCCAGTTCTTACAGCATTGAAAATCAAAATAAAATTACAGTGAAACGAAATTTTGAACTGATGGATCTTTAAACAATTAATATCATTATATATCAAATATTGAATTTTATTTTTTTTTACACTTTTCAAGACTGTTCAAGACACATATAGTTTTCAGTAAAGCACCAATGACGCAGTAGGTTTTACACTTTTACAGTGAGAGAAGGAGGCAAAGCCCAAACTCTTGTTTGTAGTGATTTTTGCTCGTTTCAAGCTTGACTTGCATATTCAATTTAAGTTTCGCTCGTTCTAATATTTATTTATTCAAATATTTTAGTATCTATTGTGTGTTTGTTTGCATTGGTTGTTTATTTAATTTCTTTTCCTTTTGTGTTTCAATTATACTTCAATAGCAAAATATTTTTTCGTTTTAAGCTTGATTTGCATATTCAATTTAAGCATTACTCGCTTTAAGAGTTATTTATTCATTTTTATTATTACTTGTTGTATGTTTTTACTATGACGGTTTATTTAATTTCTGTTCGTTTTGGGTTTCATTTATTGTTTAATAGTAATTTCTGGTCGTTTTGAGTTTGAATTTCAACAGGTATTTGTATCTGCTGATCTTAAGTTTAAAATGGCCTTTACTTTTCTTTAAAAAACTTCTTTTTCGGAATGTTTTTTTTAATTAATCTCAATAAGCGGTGATTTTATAAGTGTTTCTTCACAAATTCCTCAGTGGCAAACGAAATTTCAAATATATTTAAATTTATGGTGTAGGATTACTTTCAAAAGTTCTTTTCTTCTCACCATTTTAAATGTCTAGGAATATTTGTTTTAGTATGTAACAAATCTTGCAGACCCTACTGTTAGTGCAAACCCCTACTGTTTAGTTGAAATAATTTTTGTTTTGTAATGGAACAGATAAATTAAATATATAATATATATTTATTTAATAATAAATTAATTAAATAAATAAAGAAAATTCGCTTTAAAGTCACAAACTCTTTAAACTCCTGAGTAGACAAGTTTTTACTGATTTTTTCCCTCTAGAAATATACCACATTGGTGAAATAGCTCTAGAAGCTCCGAAACTGGAATTCAGCTTTTCTGTTTTCATATTCTATGGAGAAAAGGAGGAAAAAGTGGGAAAAAGGTGGAAGAGAAGAGAAAAGAGAAAAAGGAAAAGAGAAGTCTTAAGAAGGTGGGGATAAAAAAATCTTGACGATAACTTGAAAGTCCGTAACAAAAATCTGTTGAAGACATAAAAATATTTCCAAAATATTCAGAAGTTAATGCATTTTTATTCCAAAGAAGAACGCAGTAGACTTCTTTGACAAAAAAAAACTCAGTAAATTTATTAAGAAATGACAAATAAATATTAAAAACATACCCGTTAGGAATTGCGTCTTCGATATATTCTTCAGAAGTAATCTTAATAATATAGGCATAAACTTTATAATGAGTATATGGTCTATAATATAAACCTTATACTATGCTTGAAACATTCGAGCAGTAATTCTTATTCGCTATCTTGAAAAAAGATTTTTTTTTTTTTACCAACATTGAAAAACGCAAATAAAAACGCAGTGGATTTCTTTGCCAAAAAAAATTTGGTAAATCTATTAAGAAATGAGAAAATAAGTAATAAAACCTATTGGGAATTGCTTTTTTGATAAATTTTTCAGATGTAATCTTATAAATACAGGTATATACCGTATAATGAATGTATGGTTTATAATATAAACCTTATAGTATACCTGAAACACACGAGCAGTAATTCTTATTAGTAATATTGGCAAAAGATTTTTTTTTACCAACTTTGAAACTTTTTCGTTGCATATTCGTTTGGTAATTCTAAAGATTAAATTTTCAACCAACTTGTTCGTGAACAAATCAAGCATTTGTTTCTTTCCAATCCTTTGCTACCAAGCGGAATGAATTAATAATTAACAGATAAAACAAATTAAAAATGAGCGGCTGGTTTCTGCGAGCATTTTGCACTTGGAAACATTTAAAAGCTTTAAAACAGTTACGTAGCTGTTCTTCATGGATACCACCCAAATATGAAAGTGTTTCTTGGGATTATCTTTAGTTTGGCTTGGTAAGTCCGACTGACTGCATGCTTTGAAAATAAAAATGTCAAATACAATCATAACAAATTATCAAATCAAACTCAGGACTTGCTTTGTACTAACAGAACAGACTAAAACCCCTGAGAGGCCAGTCCGAAATATAAATACTTCATACGTATATAATGAAGATAGCGTGGAAAGTCATTTTAATTGTTTACACAAATTTTCGGCTAACTGATAATACGGATCGTATTATAGGGACAAACTTCAGGAGACTTGGGACTAATTCACCAACTCCTTGGAAAAGAAACTTGAAATGGTTCTTGGTGTTTCTTATACTTTCTTCAGCAATGTTAATTTATCAAAAACGTTTTAAAAAGAAAGGAATTTTCCGAAGAAAAAAAACATATTGAAGCCTAAGACGAGTGGGAATAAGGTTCTATGACCTTCATTTTAATTCAAACTTAAAATCAGCAGAATTACTATCAATTAGTAAATGAAACCCAAAGAGAAACCTAAACAGATAGCATATGTAGCGCAATAGCACTGACTAAGTAAAGAGCGAAGTGGGGTCCATATATTATTTGTTTATTTGTCTACCAAGACACTTCGCCTGGAAGAAGTTGTTGTAGAAACTTTGGAAGAGACTGAATTGATTGGAAATTAAAAGTTCTAGTGCCTTTTTAAGTGTCAAAAGTGATTGGAGGCTAAGCGACCCACCATCACGTCTCTTATTCCCCCTAAAGACATCCGTATGAAAGTTTTAAGATAGCCTATTCCAATAGCTATGCCTCTGGGGATGAAACCTCACTTTTAATATCCTTTGGGTAACATCTGTAAGCTATGCAGTTCCCCCGTCGTTTACTGCATTTTTCATTTGGGAAAGGGGGCCATATTTGGCCCTTGGTGTCCATAAAGGCAAAGGATATTAATGTATAAAGCTTTCAGGGAATGTTGCGGGGAATAAAGCAGACTAGCAGATTTTGTACATGCAGGCTACCAAAATGATAAATCTAGGAATAGTTTAGGGTAATAAATTCGAAAGCTCAGGAAATATGGAGGGGGATAATAAATTAACCAAAAGGCACTATGTGCACGCTGCTAATACTGCTACAACTACTACTTCTACTGTGGCTATTATTAAAATAAGGGCATCTTGGTGAAAAAGTTAGACTAAATCAAAACAAAATATATGCATAGAGGTTATCAAAAAGGCATATCAGCGATATTTTAGGAACAGCTTAGAGTATTAATTTGAAATTATAGGGCATGCTGTTGGGGATGTTGAACTAACTAAAAGGCACTATATGCATGCCACTACTGCAACTTCTACTACTGCTGCTATTATTGCTTTTGCTATCGCTACTACTATTAAAGCTAAGGATATTAAGGTGAAAGGAAGTGTTGAGGGGACGTTGAACTAAATCAAAACACACTCTGTTCATGTTGGTTGTCAAAAGGAAGTATCGTAAATGTCCCAGAAACTGCTTAGGGTATTAACTTAAAACTTTCACGACATGTTCAGGGAGATGTTGAAAAAAAGGCGCTATGTGCATAATGCTACAACTACTACTGCTAGCGCTACTACTACTACTACTACTGTTACTACTGCTGTTGCGGAGCCTATTGGTATTAAGATGGAAATTTTGGAAAATGATTTTGCAGGGATATTGAACTAAATTAAAACATTCTATTCTGCATGAAGTTTGTCAAAAACTTCCATCGGCAATGTCTCGGGTTCCGCTTGGAATATTAGGTTGAAACTTTCGGGGTATGTTGAACGGTATATTGAACTAGAACACACACAAAAAAACAGTATGTACATGCAACAATACTTGTTGCTACTACTACTACAACTAATACTACTACTACTACTGCTACTAGTACTACTACTACTACTGCTACTACTACTACTACTTACTAAAACTACTGCTACTACTACTACTACTACTTATTACTACTACCACTGCTATTACGATTACTGCTTCTAGATTGTTAAGGAAAGAGTAGCCTCTCTCCTTATTAATAATTTTAGGTAGTTTTTAATTTTAATCATTGTATTAATTCGTTTTTGCTAGTTCTGTATTAGGAAGAATAAAAGAGATATTTGCTGTTACTGCTTAATAAAAGCTGCTCTTGCCTATCTTTTAAGATATATAAGAAAGACGTTTGTGCTTCCAGAGTCCTGTTCAGGGGCGTGAGTTAGGGGGGGAGGGCACTTCACTGCACAGTCCCAAAGATTGTTTCTCTATCCTAGATTTTGAAAAATACTTTTTTTTTGTTTTTCACCTAAAAAATGGATGTGTTTTAGTATTTTCATAGAAATCTGTGACAAAACAAAAAATTGCTCCCGCATATTATGAAAATTTTCTTCCCCTTTCTTTTGTCTTTTCTGTGAATTGACTTTATGGTTTCTGTTCCTTTTTGAGGGATAATATGAGTTTGGAAGTGGAAATCTAAAGTGTGAAATGAATCTAATTAATCATTTTTAATCATTTTGAAAAGGTCAAGCCTATATATTTCTTGATAATTGCCGATAATATTAAAAATATCGATAATCTCGATAATAGTTATAGGATTAAAAAAACAAAGTACCAGGAGACCAAGCTGGCGCTCAACACGTGGCGTGCTTGTATATAAGTGATTCTCGTATTACGCATTATTTTTTTAAGCATATCATTCTTTAGTTTTAACTTATGGGGTGGCAAATCTTTAATTTCAATTAAATTAAAACATTTGTGGCTTGAATTTAATTCCTCCTTCCTGTGTATCCTTCCCAGAATCATAACTTTTGTAGAATTTGTATTATCCTGGAAGGCAATACACAATATCAGTATTGATTTTACTTGCTTCTTTTTTGAGCGGCAATACAATAACACGTTCCTTCATTCCATCGTAATTTGGACTAGTTTGCGAACATTTCCTATTCGATTGGCCATGCTCGTTAGCACATGTCTTCAAACAAAAGATTTTGTTGCGCATAATTTTTGTTTGTCATTCGCTGTAATTCTCCGTATCGCTTGTCTCCTAACCGCAAATTTTGTCTGCGGTTTTTGATTTGCGATTCGTTGTGATGCTCATTGTCAAGAGTATTCTAAGTGCAAACTTTGTTGTGTACTACTTTCGTTTGCAATTTTATGTGATTCTCGTTGTTGCTTCTCTTCTAACAGCAGATTTCATTGAGTAATATCTTCGTTTGCGATTGGATGTGATTCTCACTGTCGCTTGTATTATAACCGCAGATTTCGCTGTGCATGATTTTCGTTTTTAATTCGTTGTAACGCTCTTTTTATCGTGTCTTTTATTACACATACTCTCTGAAATATCTCTATTGAGCATTAGCATAATTATCGTGTTATTCTTCAGTTTTAAGCGATAAGGTGGCACATCAGTAATTTCAATTGTATTAAGAAATTCTGGCGTGAATTCTACTCATTCTTCATGTTTATCCTTCACAGAATAGTAACTTTCATAGGTTTTGTGTTCTCTTGGGAGGCGATCAACAATCTAAGCATTTATTTTGCTTGCTTTTATATGGGTGGCACTAAAATAACGAGTTCTTTCATTCTATTGTAGTTTTTATTTGTCTTGTAACCACAGCTTTCAATCATTTTCGTTTGTGATTCACGCTATCCCTTGTCTTTTAGCCTCAGATTCCGTTGTGCTTCTTCTTTGTATGCGGTTCGATGTGATTCTCGCCATCGCTTACCTTCTAACCACAGATTTCATTGTCCTTCATTACCTCAGGCATCCTTTCCATGGCTTTTGCTATAGTTGTTCGGGTTCATTCGTCATCTTGTATAATTTTGTAGGCGTCATTGTGGTTGCAGTTGTAGCTGCAGCTTAGTAAAGGGCGAACCTTGGCCAATAGATACCAAAAATGATACGATTTTCCATGGGAAAATAATGAAAGTTGCTCTTTAAATGTATATAAATGTGACGTCATTCATATAAAAAATGTTTTTTTCCATATTAAGGCTCAAAATGAATTTTCAAAAGTTTTGACCTAACTCGATCATTTTTTCATGCCAGGAAATATATATATATATATATATATAAATATATATATATATATATATATATATATATATATATATATATATATATATATATATATATATATATATATATATATATATATATATATATATATATATATATATATATATATATATATATATATATATATATATATATATATATATATATATATATATATATATATATATATATATATATATATATATATATATTTATATATACAAACCAGCCTTCAGTTTTTAGCCTTAAAAGTTATTAGTCTTTATGTCTTGCATTAATTAAATTAATTTCCCATGTTCTTTATTAGTTTATTTACTTATACCACTTAAACTTATAACAATTATGAATATCATTTATAATTCGTGCATGAAATTTACCTATGCTTCTCGTGAAGAGCCCCCCCCCCGCCCCCAGGGCAAGGATTGTAAGCTATGCAAGTTGCCTATTGTTAACATATAAGGTTTTTATGGAAGGGGTGGTCGTATGAACTTTGGAGGAGGCTCATTTGATTGAAATAGAAAGTTCTAGTTCCCTTTTTAAGAAGTGAAAGGGATCGACTGAAGTATCTCCAAAAATGCTGCGTTTGCTAATCTATCATCCGGCAGGCTATCAACTTTTACCCAGTATCGTATCATTTGCGCCAGTTTACTTAATCTGAGCAAAAATCATCCTAGATCTACTTTTATAGTCTTATTATGTGTCGTTAAGTGGATACCACTTTACTTTTTTTTATTTCTTATGAAAGTAAAGAGCGAAGTCGTAATTTAAAACGAAAATAAAATAATTCGCTTCGTATTTTACGCAATATATCTTTGAAACACTGGCCCAGGATATTTCTCTATATTTATAGAATTCTGAAAAGCTAGGGCTTTACCGAAAACTAGACGGGCTTGATTTTTTAATAAAATAAGATTATCCTGCATATGAGGGGTATGCCGACCCATCACGCCCCCTGTTTACGCTAAAGCATGTCTTTTTTTTCTCGATGCTTAATTAATGAATACGCAAGAGCTGTGTTATAAATAGTTTTAAACTATAATGATAATGCTTTGAGCATGAAAGAATATACATTCGCATTTGCCTTAAAAAAATCACATCTTCAATTCAAATCTATTTAAAGGCAATCGGTAAATAAAATACACGTGATTGCTAACTACCAGTATTTGATGAACTCTGAAAGATCAGGAGTGCACTAGTCAAAATTAGTTGTAAAGAGCGAATGATAAAGGGGAGGGGTCATACCCCCTCATATATAGGATAGTTCTTTTTTTGTTTATATTTTTAATGCTACTCTTTACACTCATTTAAAAAAAACTTTTTGTTTATCTATTTATAGGGTTACCTGTCATTCTTTATATTTGGAATCAAAATCTAGAAAATGCTATCTATACCTAAACCTAGAAAAACACCGCAAGAGTGACGAATTTACGGATGTCATTTTTTACACAACTGACAATCTTAACGTCACTGCACATCGAGTTGTTCTGTCAGCCGAGTCTCCAGGCTTCAGAAAAATTTTTGAGAAAGCCGAAGAAGAGGAAGAAGGGGAAGACCCAGATAATGATTTTGAAATGATTGCGGATCAGCCAATGATTGCCCCTAAAGGTTTAAACGAAGGAACTACCATAAGAAGGCAACTCAGCAAAACAGTACAATCAATGAGGACAATAACCTCAAGTAGTAACATTGGTATACTGAACTTTAATCTGTATATGAATGCTAAGTTACGCTATGGATATGATCTCTGTCATTGTCCGCTTTAATCTGAACATTGGACTTTTTTATTTTTATGACATCTTTCGTAGGACCAGGCAGGCCTGAAATAACATTAGTCAGTCATTTACCTTGCTTTGCTCTTCAGAATTGCGTCGGTTGAGAATCCTTTTAAACAAATCAACTAATTTTGAGGGATAACCAGTAGCAATCTTAGGCCTCAGAATCTGAGAGGGGAAAAGTATCTTAATAGAAGTGTAAAAACATACAATAAAATAAATGTAATGCCTAACGTTAGAAAAACTGGGCGGAAATGTCAAAAGACCACCTGGTCAGGCCTAGAACTGCCACTGGGGATAACTGCAGCATCTTACATACCTATTCTTAAATTACTCAGTGTGTTATGTGTCTTCTTGTAGGTAATCCAACGGTACCGTATTTTTTCCTGTTTTATTCAATTTTTTGTTATTATTATTTTTCCTTGACATTCCTTAACATCACGTATTTGCAACCTCGCAATTTAATTTTATTATAACGCTCATTCTAAGCATAGTGCATAGATTTATCATAGGGCCACCTACTTGACAACTATTTAACGAAATGGATAATTACATAATTACGAAACGAAATGGATATTACATATTTATGTATTAAATAAATTTTTCAAGATGAATTTAATTTATATTTTCAGTTACTTCATATTGCTTAAGTATTTCTAATTCAAACATAATCATATTTAAAATGGACGGATAACTGAAATGGCAGTAGTGACGCTATTTTAGTAGTAAGCATGTATAAGATACAAGATATATAAGATATCCATTGGCTTACCAGACGGGTTTCTGAGGCAACACCCATTTTCTGGACCACTATTAATTACTGTCAACTGTACAAAGAATATGCTCAGATGTGTAATAAATTTGACGCCTACAAGAGACCTTGGTATAACATGTTCAGTATTTTAATGGGCTTTATGTAAAAATACTGGTTTCAGTCGTTGGGAAACATAACCATGTTTTTTGTATCACTTGGGCTAACTAACTCAATTTGCGAAAAAAGGTGTAGCATTTCCATAACTTTGTTCTGAGTGATCTTAACTGCTGATTGAATAATATGGGTAATACAGAGCTCGATTACATTTTCAATTGGATTGTACGAAGGTGGTAAAAAAAGGGTTAAACTGATTACCAGTTAAGGTGATATCGAAGGGGTTGCTAACTCATAGGCAATTTATTATAAATTTGGAATAATATTGTTGGCATCAATCTATGGAAACGATTAACGTTACAAGATGACCTAGTGACTTGACCTAGCTTTACTTCTCGGATGTGTTCTGTATAATACACAAGTACCATTTGAAAAGTGTTGTCTATATGAAATATGCTCTAACATTGTACTATACTAAAAAGTTGATACTAATAGTGATGTAGATGCCAAGAAAAGAATTTTAATAAAGAAATTCAGAACAATCTTTAGAAATCCTTAGAAATCAACTAGTGAGATGATTATAGGTTTGAAGCATCAAGAACCGCAACCATCAATAACCCTAACCACCAAGGACACCAACCACCAAAGGTACCCTATCCCCACCCTCCAAGGGGCAGCCTCCCTCCAAATTTTTGCCCCCCCCCCCATTTTTTTCTATTTATACTTTTTTTTAAGTTTTGTTTAGCTTTTTTTATTATTTTTTGAACATGATATATTTTTGCAACTTTTTTTTACATGTCTTCGAGTGAGATAAAACATACTTAAAACATAAGAAATTCACATTTGATTTCTCCCCAATTCAAAATGAGAATAATATACATATTTTAGTTGTGACTATTACTATTAGAAAAATAATGTTTGTAGTAGCACTTTTTTTGGACTGAATTTTATTTTGGAGCTCGAAATTATTCCAATTTTTTTACGTATCTTAAAATAACATGAAACATGCTAGTGACTCTACCAATCGTACTCTATGCTTGCTCACAGACACGACGCGGTTTTCCCAATGGTACTCTATGGCGGGTTATTGACACTACATAGAATATTGCATGTATTAAATCCGTATTTTTTACGCAGTTGAAGGATAAATGCATAATTCATATCTTTAAAAAGGTGAAGGTGAAGTATTTTAAGAAAGTGTGTTCACCTGAGAGTGTTATTTTAGCATTGAATGCTGACGAGGAAAAGTATTTGAACTATGAAACAAGTACAAGTGATAGCACTATCTGAAACGTATGCGTGAATTTTCATGACAGTAAGGACTTAAATTTATTGGGAGTACCAAAACAATTCGAGCTTTATGTTGGTGGATATGCGAGATTGATATCTCCAGAAATGATTGCGCGCAAAGAGAATGCCAACATAAAAATAATAGCTGATGAAGAGGGGCATCTTCTTGCTACTCCTTATGGTAACATGTTACCCAGTGTTAAACCCTATCGTCAGCTTTCGGGTATTAGCATTCAATGGAAGGTCAAAAGAAGACAGGCGTACTCCTTTACTAATATCATAAACCATATCTTGTCATCGGACCGGAACTGTTGCCTGTGTAAAAATAATGTGATAATAGACAATGAAATTCACCAAAAAAATAAAAAGGGAATTGGTAGAAAATATCACTAAGGAATATAAAGAAGAATCAATGAAAAACAAAGTGCCAGCAAACGTTACTACTATTGATCAAACAGTCAATGAACCAAATAATAGCATAGATGAAATGCATATTGAACATGTGGATGACCCCCCCGTAAAAGTGTATTCACATGATAGTGTTATTGTAGCATTACATGCTGACGAGGATAATTATTTTAACTATGAAACAGGTACAAATGGTAACACAATCAAAAATATACGCGTCTGTTGTCATAACAGTGAGAGTTTAGATTTCTTTGGAGTACCCAAGAATTTCCATTATACACATTCTGGATATACCAAACTATCAATTCCAGAGATGATTGCACTTAAAGAGAATGCCAACTTAAAAATAATCGTCGATGATAGAGGACAACAACCTGATACTGTTGCTGGTAACACATTACCTACTGATACATGCTATCGTCAGCTTTCAGGTATTTGCATTTGAATGACTGCAAAGGGGAATAGAAAGGCCTACTTTTCTACTAATATCATAAATAATATCTTGTCTACGTGTCAGAGCTGTTACCTGTGTAAAAATAATGTGGTAATACACAGTGAAATTGTCGGAAAAAAGGGCAATGGTAGAAAATATCACTAAGGAATATAAAGATGAATCGATAAAAAACAAAGTGCCAGCAAACGTTACTACCACTGGTCAAACAGTCAATGAACCAAACAATATCAAAGACGAAACGCATATTCAATCTGTCGGTGACACACCAGTAAAAATTGTGTGTGGCTCAAAATGGAATAATGATTATCCTACCGATTACGAACTAAGAGAAGACAATAGCTACAATATCACGAGAGAACATCGTGAACTATTTTATGAAAGAGATTCAAAATGTTAAAAGCTGTTCATTGATATTAATAATGCATAATAATATATTTTTTGTATTAATATTCTACATTAAATTATTTCATTAAAAATATATTATGCATTACATTGTTATCTGTTCCTTATTTTTAGAGTATGCTAGCATATCGAACGTTTAGAATGTCTATTAAAACATCGGAGATGTAAGAAAAGGATTTTGCACACATCATATGTCGGATAGATAGGTTAACATGGTAAAAATCTAAGTATCAAAATGAACAAATTCTTTATCATAACCCTTTCTCGGATAGGTCAGGATAAAATTTATAAAACCTACGTATCAGAACGAATAGATTCCTTATCAACATCCTTTGCCGGATATGTCGGTTAACATTATCAAGTGTAGGAGTGATGAATTTCTGTATCAACATCTATTGTTAGGTACATCGGATAACATTGACAAAATCTAAGTATCAGGGTGAATACATTTTTTCTATCATCATCTTTGTCAGATACATCGGTTGGAATTAACTAAATCTAAGTATCAGATTGAATAAATTCTTTATCAACATTCTTTGTCGGATACGTTGGATAACATTGTCAAATCCCATGTATTAGAGTGAATAAATTCCTTATCAACTTCCTTTGTCTGATAAATCAGATACCATTCACAAAATCGAAGTATCAGAGTGAATAAATTCATTATCATCGTCTTTTGTCAGATATGATTGATAAAATTGAGAAAATATAAGTATCAGAGTGAATAAATCCTATATCAACTTATTTTGTCGGATACATCAGATAACATTCACGTGTTGCATGAAACTTATGATTTGGGGTGTCTAGTTTGCTGTTTTGAACTTTTTTGAGCTAGATATTCTAACCTTTTGTAGGTGTATGTTGTCTGAAACATATGATTTGGGATTCTTGGTTTACTATTTCGCACTTTTCTGAGCTAGGTTTCATAGCCTTTCATAAGTGTATGTTGTATGAAAACCATGATTAACTAAAATATTTTTGGGAGGTAGGGGATGCTCAAAGGCATCATTGGGTACATTTTAACATATTTTTTGATGAAGTTGGGTTTTAGTTTTCAGAAATATGAACACTCCAGTTTAAAATATATCTGATTTTATTAATAGGATGATCCAAGGCCTCATTGGGTACATTTTTGCATATTTTTTTAATAAAGTTGGGTTTTAGTTTTCAGAAATATGAACATCTCAGTTTAAAATACATCTGATTTTATTAATAAAATTTTATTTTTTTTAATAAAGTTGGGTTTTAGTTCAAAGAAATACGGACACCCACGTTTAAAATATGTATGATTTTATTAATAATATTTGATATTTCAATAAAGTTGCGTTTTAGTTTTCGGAAATACGAACACCCAATTTAGATTCCCTTAGAGTGGCGATATACATAAAGTCGAAAGGTAATGTTGCGTTGGGAAAAAAATATGTACTCCAACTTGAAAAATGTTTTTTTTTAAGGTTAATTGAGACTAGGTTACGTACACGCACGTAACCTAGTGTGAATTAACCTAAGAACATTTTTCAAGTTTTTCAAACCCAACTTTACTAAACAAATCAGATGTTATTAATAAAATCAGATGTATTTTAAACTGGGATGTTCATATTTCTGAAAACTAAAACCCAACTTTATTAAAAAAAATCAAATATTATTAATAAAACCAGATGTAGTAAACGGAAGACTGGCAGGATCAATACAAGATACTAGGGTATAAAGGAGTGCTGTTATTGATGTTAAAAGTAAAGATCACCATCTAGCAGTGTCAAGGGTTAATTTAAAACTGAAATATCAGAAGGGTAACTACCTCCCAGGAAGTTGTGATGGTGGTAGACTCCAGGATGAGAATTTGAGAGAAAATTTCCAGGAACAGTTGAGTGCTAAACTTGAGAGTTTAAAATTTGATAATGTGGAAGATAGTTGGAATAATTTTATAAAAATAATTTGTGAAGTTGATGACGGTGTATTAGAGAAGAAAGCCATAACTACCACTAAGAATACTAGTGAAAAATCTTTATGTTTAATAGAAAGGAGAAAGGACTTTTACTAGAATTATCTGAGTGATAGATCGTATGAAAACAAAAGAAATGTAAAGAAAGTGGAGAAAGCATTAAAATATGAACTAAGGAGCTGTGAAGTGGAGGCCATGGATACAATTGCCGAGGATCTGGAAGATGCAGCTAGACGGCATGATAGTAAAATTTTGTACTGGCACGTTAACAAATTGAGAGGGAGTAGTCAATCTGGACTTGTCCCAGTTAAAGATAGGAATGGGGTCGCAATTAGCGATAAGGAAAAAACTAAAGAGAGATGGGCCGAAAATTTTGAGAACTTGTTTAACCGAGATAGAGTTGCAGGAAAAAATATAGAGGAAAATGAAAAAGTTTGTGATACCTCGGATGTGAAGGAAGATTTTTTTTGTGAGTAGGAATTAAAGGAGTACTAAAAGAATTAAAGAATAATAAGGCTCCAGGTGCTGATAGGGTGGTAAATGAGTTTCTTAAATATGGTGGCTCTGAGGTCAGAAATAAGTTATTGAAGATTATGAATATGATATTTGAAAAAGGGGAAGGACCTAACGATTTTAGGAAAACCTTAATTAAGCCACTTTATAAGAAAGGTGATAAAAGTGAGTGTGGTAATTATCGAGGCATTAGTCTGGTCTGTGTAGGTAGTAAATTACTTAGTAATATGATACTTTTTAGACTGAGAGATGCCGTAGACAAAGTTTTAAGAGAAGAGCAGTGCGGTTTTAGAAAAGGTAGAGGATGTGTTGACCAAATTTTCACTCTTATGCTAATAATTGAGAAGTGCCTGAGTTTTCAAACACCTTTGGTCCACAGTTTTATAGATTACGAGCAAGCGTTTGATTCTGTTGATAGAAGAGCTTTAGTACAGGTTTTATCCTTGTATGGTATACCAGACAAATACATTAAAATGATTAGTGCTATGTACGAGAATAACACTGCTGCGGTTACGGTAGAAAATGAGGTTAGCAGCTGGTTTTGTATTAAATAGGGAGTTAAGGAGGGCTGTGTTCTATCCCCCTTTATCTGGATCATTTTGATGGACTTTTTTTTAAGCAGCATAGGAAAGGCAATGGGAGTCCACTGAATCAAATGGGGAGGAAAAACTCTCCTGGACTTAGATTATGCTGATGATTTAAGCATCCTAGATGAAAGTGTGAGCAAAATTAATGAAGTTTTAGAGGTTTTACGAGTTCAGGGTGCTAGAATTGGTTTGAAAATTAATGTTAGGAAGACTAGTCACTAAGGCTAGGAATAAGTGAAGATGAAAGAAAGATTTAAAGGAAATGGGAACTTGTGGGCGGGTGTAAAAAGGGAGGCTTTGAATAGATTGGGGTGGAGGAGGATCGTTCGTAGCTGTGTTGGCCTCAGGCGGCTTGGTGCTGCGGTGAGCTGTTAGTAGTAGTAGTAGTATTTTAAACATGGACGTTCTTATTTCCGAAAACTAAAACACAACTTTATTAAAATAGCATATATTATTTTAAACGTGGATGTTCGTATTTCTTGAAACTAAAAACCCAACTTTATAAAAAAAATCAAATGTTATTAGTAAATACCGATGTATTTTAAACTGTGATGTTCATATTTATGAAAACTAAAGCCCAACTTTATTTAAAAAAATATGCAAAAATATACCGAATGAGGCCTTGGATCATCTAACCCCCCCAAAAAAAATATATTAAAGTTAATCATGGGTTTCATACACAATACAACTATGAGAGGCTATGAAACCTAGCTCAGAAAAGTACGAAATAGTAAACTAAGCATCCCAAATAATAGGTGTCAGTCATCATACACCTACGAAAGGTTAGGAAATCTAGCTCAGAAAAGTCCAAAATAGCAAACTATACGTCCCAAATCATAAGTTTCATGCAACGCACACCTACAGGAGGTTAATAAACCTAGCTAAGAAATGTACCTCCCAAAAATATTAAAGTTAATCATGGTTCATACAACATACACCTATGAAAGGCTATGAAACCTAGCTCAGAAAAGTGCAAAATATTAAACCAAGCATCCCAAATCATAGGTTTCAGACAACATATACCTACGAAAGGTTAGGAAATCTAGCTCAGACAAGTCCAAAATAGCAAACTAGATATCCCAAATCATAAGTTTCATGCAACACACACCAACGAAAGGTTATGTAACCTAGCTAAGAAATGTCTAAAATAGTAAACCAAACATCCCAAAACATAGATTTCAGACAACACACACCTACGACAGGCTAAAAAACCTAGGTCAGAATAGTGCGAAATACTAAACCAAGCACCCTAATTATAGGTTTCAGACAACACACATCTACTTACGTTAAGAAATCTAGCTTAAATTTGAATTTTTTGAAACTAAAACCCAACTTTATTTAAAAAATCAAAAATTATTAATAGATTCACGCGTATTTTAAACGTGAGTGCTCTTATTTCCAAAAACTAAAGCCCGACTTTACTAAAATATCAAATATTATTAATAAAATCATATGTATTTTAAACGTGGATTTTCGTGCTTCTTGAAACTAAAACCCAAGTTTATTAAGAAAAAATCAAATGTTATTAATAAAATAAGATGTATTTTAAACCCGGGTGTTTATATTTCTGAAAACTAAAACCCAACTTTATTTAAAAAAATATGCAAAAATGTATCTAATGATGCCTTCGATCATCCCCTACCTCCAAAAGATATCATAGTTAATCATGTATTTCATACAACATACACCTATCAAAGGCTATGAAACATAGATCAGAAAAGTACAAAATAGTAAACCAAGCATCCCAAATCATAGGTTTGAGACAACATACACCTACGAAAGGTTGGGAAATCTAGCTCAGAAAATGCCAAAATAGCAAACAAGACATCCCAAATGATAAGTTTCATGCAACTCGTGAATGTTATCTAATTTATCCCACAAAATAAGTTGATATAGGATTTATTCACTCTGATACTTATATTTTCTCAATTTTATCAATCATATCTAACAAATACGATGATAATGAATTTATTCACTCTGATACTTTGATTTTGTGAATCGTATCTGATGTATCAGACAAAGGAAGTTGATAAACAATTTATTCACTCTAATACATAGATTTTGACAATGTTATCCAACGTATCCGACAAAGAATGTTGATAAAGAATTTATTCAATCTGATACTTAGCTTTAGTCAATTCTATCCGATGTATCTGACAGAGATGTTGATAGAAAAATTTATTCCCTCTGATACTTAGATCTTGTCAATGTTATCCCATGTATCTGACAATAGATGTTGATACTGAATTTCATCACTCTTACACTTAGGTTTTGATAATATTAACCGACATATCAGGCAAAGGATGTTGATAAAGAATCTATTTGTTCTGATACTCAGATTTTATCAATTTTATCCTGACCTATCCGAGAAAAGGTGTTGATAAAGAATTTATTCATTCTGATACTTAGATTTTCTCCATGTTAACCTATCTATCCGACATTTTATGTATGCAAATTCCTTTTCTTACACCTCCGATGTTTTAAAAGACATTCTATACGTTTGATATGCTAGCATACTCTAAAAATAATGAACAGATAACAATGTGATGCATAATATATTTTTAATGAAATAATGTAATGTAGAATATTAATACGAAAATTATATTATTATACAATACTAATATCAATGAACAACTGGAAATTTTGAATCTGTTCCATAAAATGGATCACCATGTTCTCTCTTGATATTGTAGCTATTGTCTTCTCTTAGTTCTTAATCAGTACAATAATCATTATTCTATTTTGAGTCACACACAATTTTTACTGGTGTGTCACCGACAGGTTCAATTTGCGTTTGTCTTCGGAATTATTTGGTTCATTCACTGTTTGGCCAATCAAACAGTCAGACAATTTATTTTTCCGACAATTTCACTGTCTCTTACCACATTATTTTTACACAGCAGGTAACAGTTCCAGCACTTAGACAAGATATGGTTTATGATATTAGTAGAAGAGTAGGCCTTTCTTTTCCCCTTTGCATTCATTGGAATGCTAATACTCGAGAGCTGACGATAGGATGTATCAGTAGGTAATGTGTTACCAGCAACAGTAGCAAGGAGTTTTCCTCTATCATCGTCGATTATTTTTATTTTGGAATTCTCTTTGAGTGCAATAATCTCTGGAATTGATAGTTTCAAATATCCAGAATGTGTATAATGAAAATTCTTGGGTACTCCAAAGAAATCTAAACTCTCATTGTCATGACAACGCACGCATACGTTTCCGATATTGCTACCACTTGTACTTGTTTCATAGTTCAAATACTCCTCCTTGTCAGCATTCAATGCTACAATAACACTATCATTGAACAAATTTTGTCTTGGGGGTCATCCACATGTTCAATATGCATTTCATCTTTACTATTATTTGGTTCATTGACTGTTTGATCAATGGTAGTAACGTTTGCTGGCACTTTGTTTTTCATCGATTCATCTTGATATTCCTTAGTGACATTTTCGACCAATGCTCTTTTTATTTTTCCGGCAATTTCACTGTCTATTATCACATTATTTTTACACAGGTAACAGTTCCGGCCCGTATGGTTTATGATATGAGTAGAAGAGTAAGCCTTTTTTCTTTTGATCTTCCGTTGAATGCTAATACCTGAAAGCTGACGATAGGTTTTACCACTGGATAACATGTTACCATAAGCACTAGCAAGATGAACCACTTTTCATCAACTATTAATTTTATGTTGGCACTCTCTTTGACTGCAATCATCTCTGGAGATCTCAATTTCGCAAATCCACCAACATAAGAGTTGATTTTTTTGGGAACTCCAAAGAAATTTAATTCCTTACTGTCATGACAATGAACGAATACTTTTCCAATAGTGCTATCACTTGTTCTTGTTTCATAGTTTAAATACTTCTCCTCGTCAGCATTCAATGCTATAATAACACTTTCATGTGAACACACTTTTTTAAATGCTTCATATTCACTTTTTTAAAAATTTGAATTATGTATTTATCCTTCCACTGCGTAAGAAATACTGATTTAATACATGCAATATTCTATGTAGTGTCGATAACCTGCCGTACAGTATTGCCTGCCGTACGATAACCACGTCGTGTCTATGAGCTAGCATACAGTACGATTGGTAGAGCCGGTAGCATATTTCATGTCATTTTAACATACGTAAAAAAAAGTTGAATAATTTCGAAGTAAAAAAAATCAGTCCAAAAAAAAGTGCTACTACATACATTATTTTTCTAATAGTAAAAGTCACGACTAAAATAGCTATATCATTCTCATTTTGAATTTGAAAAATATTAAATGTTTATTTCTCATGTTTTAAGTATGTTTCATCTCATTCGAAAACATGTAAAAAAATGTTGGAAAAAAAATTCGAAAAACAATAAAAAAAACTAAAAAAAAAATTTAAAAAAGTATAAAAAGAAAAAAATTGGGAGGGAGGGCCAAAAGTTGGAGGGAGGGGCCCCGTTAGGTTTGGGGATCGGGAGCCTTTGGAGACTGTGGTCCTCGGAGGTTATGGTTATTGAGGGATGTGGCTATTTATGTTTCAAACCTATAATCATCTCACGAGTTGACTTCTAAGGACTCTTGAAGGTTATCCTTAATTTCTTTATGAAAATTCTTTTCTTGGCATCTACATCACTATTAGTATCAACTGTTTAGTATACTACAATGTTAGAGTATATTTTATATTGACAACACTGTTCAAATGGTACTTGTGTATTGTACAGAACTCATCCGAGAAGTAAAGCTAGGTCAAGTCACAATGTCTTCTTGTTATTGTTAATCGTTTCCATAGATTGATGCCAAGAATATTATTCCAAAATTATAATAAATTGCCTATGAGTTAGCAACCCCTTCGGGCTCACCTTAACTGGTAATCAATTTAACCCTTTTTTACAACCTTCATAAAATCCAATTAAAAATGTTATCGAGCTCTGTTTCACTCCTATTATTCAATCAGCAGTTAAGATCATTCAGAACAGAGTTATGCAAATGCTATACCTTTTTTTCGCCAATTGAGCTAATTAACGCAAATGATACAAAAAACATGATTTTTTCCCCTACGGCTGAAACCAGTATTTTTACATAAAGCCCATTAAACTATTGAACACGTTATACCAAGGTCTCTTGTAGGTGTCAAATCTATTACACATCTGAGTATATTCTTTGTACAGTTGATAATAATTAATAGTGGTCCAGAAAATGGATGTTGCCTCAGAAACCCGTCTGGTAAGCCATGTACCTTCTGTAGTAATAGATGCCTGCCCGTGGTCAGGCATATTATGCAACCTAGCTCTGTACCTTATAAATGCTTACTACTTATAATACTTTTAAGGACACCCATAGTATTGTGGTATAGTATTGGAGATACCAATTCCTGAAATCTTTATTACGTGTACCTGGGTCTTATGTAATACTACAGTACATTCGTTTGTTACGTAATACCATACGGAGTTGATTTTATTTAATAGAGGGTGTTTTGTTCGAAATGCAGGTGCTTGTTACGTAATCTCGCGTGCTTTCCTAGAACTCAGGGCCCACTAGTCAATTGGGAAACCCCCGGTTGCAACTGAGGATGGCGTACAAGTTGGTGTTACGATGCCTTTAAAATTTTTTTTGTCTTCAACACTTTTGTTTGGTCAATGCAAGTTTTTGTCTTTCAAGGCCGTATTTTCTTTAAATGTGTTTTTTTTTCTAAAGACATTTTTTTCCCCAGGGTATTTTTTCCCTCAAGATGTTTCTTTTCTTTGAGATATTTTTTCTTCAAGAGGTTTTCTTCGAGATGTTTTTTCTTCACTTTTTTTCCCCGGGGAACCTGTATAATCCGATGACAACAAAGGTTTTTGTCCGCAGTAGGAATCGAAAGTCGGACCAGAGATTTCCCCATGACATGTTAACCACCTAGACCAGAAAATCATTCCTAATGTTATATACCGAGAAATAAATTCTACGTGATAAGCTGTTTCACCGCTTGGAGAATTCCCTGTAGAGTTTCCAGATCGATAAAGCTACGGATTGCGTGTTTCCAATCTCTGGAAATATTTCCCATTGAGCAAAGGATTTCACTAGGTGGATAAACAACAATGGTTTTTGTTCGATGTACAGATGTTATTCATCGGGAATTAAAGTCTCTTGTTATTCATTTTCTGACGTGAGCTAGATGTTACATTATAGTTATGTAAATGCTGGGAGCAATATCCTCCCTTTTGCTTTTCCGTGTTACCAGGGTTACGCAAACAACACAAGTGAATTATTACGTAGACATAATAGCAAAAAGAGTTTTAATGATGGTATTGCTGAGGATCAATTAAGCCTGAACAAACCCGGACAAGGCAATTTTATACTTCTTGGTGATATGGTCATGATAGTTTTGAGGGGGGCTACTTCGGCTTGAAACAGTCAGTTCTACTTCTACTAATAAAAATTAGGATAAACAGGAATAAACACAGGAAAATAAAATATAAGAAAAAATGGAAGGAACACGAAAAAATACAGGAATGACAGATAAGAAAAAACACCCCCTATAGTATTAAACATTGAAGATTCATCCTGGAACAAGAAATCTAAAAGATAAAGACGTTTTATTGTACATAATAGTTTTACTAATAAACAAATTCACAAAAATTATTGAAACACTTTATTCTTAGGGCACCGAAATCAATATTAGAAGAATAGGAAAGGGTTATTTTCAACTAGAAAGACGATCAATCGAGGATTGTCTACATAAATGCTGAGAAGTTCGCCGTAAGTATACCCACAACATCAGAAATACTACTATACTACTGCATGCAAGCCATAGCTTTTAATCGTTGAATCTTTTACTCGCTTTCCAGTTTGGTCTGAGAACCTTTTTAATTCGACAAGAACGAGTATAAACCACATAATGTATTTAACATTCTCTTGAATAAACCTTTTCCTTATTCCCTTCAACCAGGGGTTTTATACATTTTCCCTTGTACAATTTAAGCCTTCAAAACATACAAAATTACTCTTCTAAAAGCAGAGAAGCCCCCTCTTTGCATTTTAGATACGGCTCATAAGTTTTAACATTCCCCCTTACTTTTAGTAAAACATTTGATCTATTTGAATATCTTTTCGTCTTTAATTGTATATTTCCTTATTGTTTAAAAAGGATATAGAAATTGAAAACATTTTCTTGAATGAGCTGTTTTCGTGTTGCGAGTGATTTTTTAAAAATTGGCTGCGTGGTGGCACCCTGTGGCACCCGTCATTAAGTGCTTTTCTGACGTTTGAATACCCTGATAGGTATTTTGTATTTGAAAAGTGAGAATATACTATTTCCTTGTTAGATCATGATGCTCCATAGCATTTCACGCCAGCCTGCCACTCTGTGACTGGCCCGTGGCACCCTCTGACACCCCTCATCATTCCCAAGGCATTTTAAAACATTTTCTTGATACAAATAATGTTTTAACTAAATTGGTCTGTGAAAGCGTTGACTTGCATATTGTCTTCAATTTTCAAGCATCAGCACACTTCACGCCTCAAGGTGGTACTCTCTGGTTGGCTCGTGACCGATACATTTGGTTCCAGTTCCGGCTATGCCCACTCTGGTCTCGGTTACAATTTTGGCTCCGGTTTCATCAATCCCCCCCTTCTGCCCCCCGATTTCACAGTTCTAATTCCATCAATTCTTCTCCGAGTTCCGCCAGCTCCAGGATTTCTTATGCGGCTGCCCCCGTGGTACTCTATGGATTATCATTGACACTAGCTAGTTTATTGAAACTTTTCGAACAGTTTTTTTGTACATTGGAAGGATAAACACTTACATCTTGCTTTAAAAAGTGAAGATGAAATATTTCAAGAAACTTTGCGCACATGATAAAGTTATCGTAGCATTGAATGCTGACAAAGGGAAATATTTGAAATATGACAAGCATTAATGGGAAGAAAAAAATCATCGAAGGTGATTGTGGATATGCGATAGTGACATCGCCAGAGATGATAGCACGCAAAGAGAATGTGAACCTAAAACTTTTAGTTGATGACGAAGGACAACCGTTTTGCTAGTGCTTGTTATAACACGTTAGTCCTTGACAATTCCTATCACCGTCTTTCTGGTAATAGCATTCAAACGAAAACAAAATGAAGACAAGCCTACTCTAGCATCAATGTCATTTTCAATATCTTATCTATGCACAGGAACTGCAATCTATGTAAAAATAATTTGTAATAGACAATGAAACCGCAAGTAAAATAAAAAGGGCTTTGACAGGCAATATCACCAAGGAATATAAAGATAAACTGATGAATACAAAACACCGGCAAGAGTTACTAGTACCATCGATAATTTACCAACAGTTGAAGTCAATGAACCCAATAGTATTAATGATGAAATGTATAGAGAGGTTGTTAAAAGTTGTGTATGACCCCGAAATGGAATAAGTGCCATGTCAAGAGAGAACATCATGAAATTTTTTTATGGAATGGATTCGAAATATTCATTTTTTATGATAATATTCTACATGCCATTATTTCAATTAAAATATTTCATTGCATTAATTTATTAAATTTCCATTATTTTTAGGGTACGCCAGCAACTTAAGCGTTTGAATGTTTATTCAAAAGTCGGAGATGCAAGAAAAGGAATTTTCAGAGACAAAGGTACTACTAACGGGCTCAAAAGGGGTCTACTAGAGTCTGAGATAAGTTAACAGAGTTTTTACCGAAGTCAGAGAGAGATGGGCAGGATTTTTCTTCCAAAGTCAACACACAGAGACAGGAAAACGGACGATCAGAGACACAAACACAGAGAGAGAGAGAGAGAGAGAGAGAGAGAGAGAGAGAGAGAGAGAGAGAGGAAGAGAGAGAGGGGGGAAGAGAAATCCCACACAAAGTCAGACACACAGAGACAGCCAAACATACGGTCAGACAAATAGACTTACACACATATAGAGAGAGAAAGGGAAAGAGAACAGGAGAGAGAGAAAAAGAGAGAGAGAGAGAGAGAGAAACACATACAAACAATTCCATAAAGTCAGACACACGGGCATACAGAGACAGGCAAAAAGACAGTCAGACACATAGGTACAGAGAGATATCAAAAATCAAACATAAACACACAAAGTCAGACACAAAAACGAGACAGGCAAACACACAATCAGCCACAGAGGTATGGAGAGAAAAAGAAAACAACACACAGTCAGCACACAGGCATGGCGAGAGAGAGACAAAAAACACACAAAAACACACAGAGTCAGATATACAAACACACACAAAGGTAGACACAGAGACAGTCATACACACAGGCACGGAGAAAGAGAGACAAAAAAACTCAAACACGCCGAGTCAGACACGCAAACACACAAAGCCAGACACAGAGACAGGCAAAAACACGGTCAGACAAACAGAAACGGAGAGCGAGAGAGAGACAAAGAACACACAAAAACACACACAAAGACAAACACAGAGGCAGGCAAACACACAGGCAGAAACACAGGCATGCAGAGAGAGACAAAAACACACGAATTTAGATAAACAAACACACACAAAGACAGACACGGAGATAGTCAGACACACAGGCACGTTGAAAGAGAGACAAAAACACACACAAATACATCAAGTCAGACAAAGACAGACACAGAGACAGGAAAACACATGCCCAGACACAAAGGCACGGAGAGAGAGACAGAAAAAAACACACACAAACACACATAGTCAGACATATAAACACACATAAGGACAGACAGAGAGAAAGACAAACACACAGTCAGACACAAAGGCAAGGAGAGAGGAAGACAAAAAGCACCCACAACTAGACCGAGTCAGACACAAACACACAAAGACAGACACAGAGACAGGCAAACACATGGTCAGACACACAGGTACGGAGAGAGAGAGGCAAAAAATACACACGCAGAGACAGATACACAAAACATACAAAGATAGATACAGAGACAGGGAAACGAACAGTCAGACACACATACACGGAGAGAGAGCGAGACAAAAAACACACACACAAACACAAAGGGTCAGACACACAAACACACAAAGATAGACACACAAACAGGCAAACACACAGTCGTACACAAAGGCACGGAGAGAGAGAGAGAGAGAGAGAGAGAGAGAGAGAGAGAGAGAGAGAGAGAGAGAGAGAGAGAGAGAGAGAGAGAGAGAGCAGAGAGAGAGAGAGAGAGAGACAGAGAGAGAAAGAGAGAGAGAGAGAGAAACACAAACACACAGGGTCAGACACACAAAGACAGACACAGAGACAGGTAAAAACACGGTCAGACACACAGGCACAGACAATGAAATGAGACTTGAATCGATTTGACCAATAAAAGTACCATCAACGGAGACAATGAAATGACTATCTGAATAAACTTGATCAGTAAAAGTACCACCTACCACAGTTGGGGGTACCCACAGCCAACCTATAAACAACTGTGGGTACCTACAACCAAACTGCCGCAACCCAGGGTACCTGAAGCCAGTCTACAGCTACCCCCGGGTACCTGCAACAGAACTTCCACACCCTGGGTACCTGCAGTCAACCTACAGATCCCCGAGTACATGAGTAGCGCATTCTACACACTCCAGATGGCAGCATAAGTGATTTTTCATTGATAGATTCCTTTCAACCTAGGTTCATTTAAGTTCACTTAGCATGGCACGCGCCATACTAACTGAACTTAAATGAACATAGGTTGAAAGTAATCTTTGAGTGTTTGTGCGTCTTGCTCTGTGTTTTGTATGTGTTTTTTCTCTCTTTCTCTCTCTCTCTCTCTATCTCTCCCTCTCTCTCTCTCTCTCTCTCTCTCTCTCTCTCTCTCTCTCTCTCTCTCTCTCTCTCTCTCTCTCTCTCTCTCTCTCTCTCTCTCTCTCTCTCTCTCTCTCTCTCTCTCTCTCTCTCTCTCTCTCTCTCTCTCTCTCTCTCTCTCTCTCTCTCTCTCTCTCTCTCTCTCTCTCTCTCTCTCTCTCTCTCTCTCTCTCTCTCTCTCTCTCTCTCTCTCTCTCTCTCTCTCTCTCTCTTCTCTCTTTCTTTGTATGTTTTTGTTTCTGAGCGTCTATTAACCTGTCTCTGTCTGTGGACTTTGGAAAAAATCCGGCCCATCCCTCTCAGACGTCAGGAAAATTCCCGGTTTACCTATCTCAGAATCTAGTAAACCTCCTATGAGCCCAGTAGTAATACCTTTGTCTCTTAAAATTTCGTTTCTTGCCTCTCCAACGCATGAATAAACATTCTAAACGTTGGAGTTGCTATTGTACCCAAAAAACAATGAAAAAGTAATGCAACAAAATATTTTTATTGAAATAATGGTCTGCAGAATATCATCAGAAAAAATTAATGTTTTGAATCCATTCCATAAAATACTTCATTGTGTTCTCTCTTGACATGATATTTTTTTTCCATTTTTGGGTCATGCCCAACTCTTAACAACCTTGCCAAGTATTTCATCATTGATAGTATTGGGTTCATTGACTGTATCTGTTGGTAACTGTCGCTGGTACTAGTAACTTTTGCCAATGCTTTGTTTTTCATTAATTCATATTTATATTCATTGGTGATATTGTCTTGCCAAGGCTCATTTTATATCACCTGTGATTTCATTGTCTATTACGACATTATTTTTAAATTGATTGCAGTTCCGGCACGTAGATAAGATATGACCAATGAAATTGGTGGCTGAGTAGGCTTGTCTTCGTTCTGCTTTGTCTTGAATGCTAATACCAGAAAGACGGTTATAGGATTTATCAAGGACTAACGTGTTACCACAAGCATTAGCTAGAATTTAGCCTTCGTCATCAACTGAAAGTCTTAGGTTCGCATTCTCCTTGCCTGATATCATTTCTGGAAATCTCACTCTCACATTTCCATCATCACCTTTGATGACTTTTTGGTATTCCAAAGGAATTGAACACCTCACTGTCATGACAACACACGCATAATGCTTGTTTCATAGTTCATTATTTCCCTTTGTCAGCATTCAATGCTACAAGAACTTTATCATGTGCACACATTTTCTTGAAAAATTTCATCTTCACTTTTTAAAATAAGATATAAGGGTTTATCCTTCCAAAGTAAAAATAATACTGTTTGAAAACATATAATAAACTAGCTAGTGTCGATGACCAGCTACCGAGTCTAGGGGGACAGCCACATAAAATATACTGAAACTAGTGGAACTCGAAGGTGAATTGGTGGAATCGGAACTGTTAAATCGGGTGGGGGGGGTAGCAGAAGTGGGGGATTGCCAACTGATGAAACTGGATCCGGAATCGGCATATCCAGAACTAGAACCGGTTGAATCGGTGACGAGCCAGCCAGAAAATACCACAGTGAGGTCTGAAATGTGTTGATGCTTGAAAATCGAAGACAATATGCAAGTTAACACTTCCTCAAGCAAACGGAGTTAAAACATTATTTTTATCAAGAAAATGTTTTAAAATGCCTTGGGAATGATGAGGGGTGTCAGAGGGTGCCACGGGCCAGTCACAGAGTGGCAGGCTGGCGTGAAATGCTATGGAGCATCATGATCTATTAGAAAAACGATGTCTTCTTACTGTTCAAATAAAAAATATCTATCGGGATATTCAAACGTCAGAGAGCGTTTAAGTGATAATGAAGGGAGCTGCAGGGTGGCATCACGCAGCCAATTTTTACAAAATCACTGGAAATACGGAAAAGGCTCATTCAAGAATTTTTTTTTAAATCCTATGTTCCTTTTAAACAGTAAGGAAATATAAAATTAAAGACGAAAAGATATTAAAATAGATCAAATATTTTGCTAAGAGTGAGGGGCGATGTTAAAACTTGAGAACTATATTTTAATTTTACAAGGGAAATGTATAAAACTACTGGTTGAAGGGAATAAGGAAAACGTTTATTCAAGAAAATTTGAAAACATTAAATGGTGTATGCTCATTTTCGTCGAATTACAGGTTCTCAGACCAAATTGGAAAGCGAGTAAAAGATTTTCCAATTAAAAGCCTTCGTTTTGATGTAGTATTATATTTTTGGTGTTGTGGGTATACTTACGGTGAATTTCTAAGCATTTATATAGACAATCCTCGATTGAGCGACTTAATTGTAAAAGATAACCCTTTCCTAGCTGTATAATATCAATTTCAGTGCCCTAAGAATAAAGTGTTTCAATAATGTTTGTAAATTTGTTTGTTAATAAAACTTGTCTGTCCAATAATTAGTCTTCATCTTTTAGATTTCGTGGTCCAGTATGAATCTTCAATATGTAATACTATATGGGATGTTTTTTCTTATCTTTCATTCCAGCATTTTCCGTGTTCCTTCTATTTTTTATATTGTTTTTTTTCCTGTATTTATTTCTGTATTTCCTTATTTTGGCTAGTAGAAGTAGAGCCATGGGCGTGGGGAGGGGTGCCTGGGGGGCTGCTGCCCCCCTAGACCTTCAAATTTACATTAGATATGGCTGAAAAGGCAGAAGGTTGGAAAAGCAGTTGATATAAGGCCCTCAATCACACTATCGACTGCCCCCCTAGACAATGTGCTGCCTACGCCCATGAGTAGAGCTCACTGTTTAAATCCAGATTAACCCCCCTCCCTCAAAAATGCCTGGACCATATCACAAAGAAGTGTAAAATTGCCTTGTCTGGGTTCGTTCAGACTTCATTGATCCTCAGCAATACCTTCGTTAAAACTCTTTTCGCTATTATGTCTACTTAATAGTTCACTTGTGTTGTTTGCGTAGCCTTAGTGACAAGGAAAAGCAGGACCTAGGCGTGCGTAATAATGTATTGAGGGATTAGTAACTCCAATAGTATACCCCCTATGGGCGTTTTAAACGTATTATAGTGCAACTACTAATGACTATATAATCAGATATAAATTACAAGGTTTTATTCAAGCCAATTTAAAGAAATTGACAGAGGGAAATATTTAGTCTAAGCACTTTTATTTTATTCTTTTAATTTTAATAATATAGTTTATTTTCTGCTATTTCAACTCAGTTTCTTCCTCTTTTTTCTCAGCCACTTCACATTTCCTTACATTTTCATGATTGAACGGTAGCTTGAGTTATAGAATTGTATATATAATAGATCTGACAGTATAAACAATTACCGTCGCTTTTCTTTTTGTTAAGGTTTTGACGGAAAATTTTTCCACATGTATTTTACCAAACAAGTTTTTCAGAAAAAAAAAATATAAAGGCAAAAGCGAATCTATAAAAGAAATCACGAAATTTGCTTCTGCTTTTTTTGCTTTTGTTTCCGTGTGTCAATACCCATTGAAAAATACAGTGCACAAACTAAATAATACGCATACCGAGTGAAACAAACACTAAACCTATAACCATTCAATTAGTTTTTTTTATCGTTACGCTCATTTTATTAAAGTCAACGAAACGTGTTATTTTACTCGTTCCCATGTATATAACAGAAACTACACTTATTGTTATTTCTTTGTCATCATTATCATTTCATAATATGTTCAATTATACGTGTGCCTACGCTTGATGTTCAGCACAGTTTTATTTGAAAAGACAGGGCCTCCTACCTTCAAGAGCTTTAATCTTGGCAAAAGCAAAAAAAGAAAGGTTAATTCAAAGGTAAAAATCTATACTTAGAAATGATTCTCTCTCTCATTCTCTCTCTCTCTCTTTCTCCTCTCTCTCTCTTGTTTAGTTTGTGCTTAAGGATAAATAAACAAACAACATCAGTGTACATAATGAATGCTCTATTTTACCAGAACATAACAAAAAAAAATTTAATTTACCTCCCTGTAAAACAGTTATTGGTAAATAATTGTAAAAAAAAAGCGACTCGAATTACTAGCAATCGTAAGTCTAAAACCATGGGTTTTGATATCAATATATACAGCAAAAGAATCAGCTTTTACGACGAATCAAAATGTGTAAATGTATTAAGTTTAAAGCTCCCTGAAAGCAACGAGCCAGAAAAAATTTGCCTGATTTGCGAATAAAAGGGAAAAAATCGTCAGTAGGGGTACTGATCTTAGAAAAAATAAACTTGTGATCTTCGAGAAATTTAATTTCAATACATATCGATTATCCAATAGACCTAACGGCTAAAGAGTATCGGATATTTTACAAATTCTCTATTAATATATTTGCCAATTTATTTTATTATAGGAGAAGACTATCTAAGCCATCAAAAAGCGTTTGCGGCCCACATTTTCAAACTTTCTGTAAGGGGTACCTCAGATTATTTGCATGAACACTCAGATGTTTGTGGATTTACCCTTTGATCTTCATTCATGTACACATATGGATGAGTTTAGGATGAGGCTTACATTATGCGTGCTAGGGGGCAACAGCATGCTCTTATTGCGGAGATGATAGTCTATTTCGAGTAATTAAAATTTCTTCGAAAAGGAAATTCCTTGCATGCGCTCTTTATCTTTAAGAATTTTTTTTTCAAAGTTAGACTTTGTTTAAAAGAGTTGAATTTGATGGATTGGTACCCCTCCTCGTAATTAGGGTAATCCTTGGTATAATATTAAAACAAACATATATTATATAAAAAAAATTATTTATTTTTTTAATGGAACTAAAGAGTGACATAAACAATTAAAACTAACAGAAATTAATCCGTAACTGAGGGGAGCTGCTCCCCTAATTAAGCTCGTCCTCTTTAGGCTAAAGTTTCAATTTTTCCCACATTGTCTTAAGAGTGAATATTCAAGCACAGGGGCAATTGGAACGGGACAAAAAGTATTTTTTGCAATATCTTCAGAAATGGAAAACTTATCAACGTGCATTTGCTTTAAACAACAAATATTTTAGCTCAAGCGTTTAAGAAGGGTAATCGGTGAATAAACACTTGCAATTAGTTATTAAACACACTTGTTGCATCCATAAATAATTTTGGCAGCACTACTAAATATTAGCGTAAAGAGTGGCGGGTTAAGGAGGGTGCAGCCCTCTTTATATACGGAAAAGTCAATTTTGTCTTTGAGATGAACAGCAGCCCCATCTAGTAAAGCCCCAGCCAAAATCATAAAATTAGTTATAAAGGTATAAATAAGAAATTAGTTATAACAATTTTGTGTTTTTCTCTTTATTTTTTATTTTCCTTTACATTAGGCTGATTGGTATTGTGTATTTGTGTACATTTTTCTACTAGCCTTTACTCTGCATATTAACCAACCCGTAAATATGTTATAAACAATAGAATAAATGGGGAATAACATATGAATTTGTATGGTTTTAGAAAAGTTCAAGCTGGAACCAAATCAATACAGAACTTTAAATAGAAATCCAAATGTTGATAAATACATATTAAAACAAGATGAAAAAAGAAGGTGGTAAAAAGCGAAGATGCAAAAGTAAAGATGTAAAGATGTGAATATTCAAGCAGAAAAGCCAAGGTCTAGGGTATACTTTCACAGTTGCAAAAAGTTTGGAAGAGTAGAAAGAAAAGTCTGTGAATCAAGACTAGAATACTGGAAGCTACAATGATGACAGTAGTCAATTATGGCTCTGAAACGTGGGTGCTTTGGAAGACTGAGGAGGATTTGTTACGTATTTTTAGAGGTATTGTTAGTAGAAAGGGGTCAGGAGGTCCCACGAGAACACCAAATATGGGCATAGAGTCCCTAGGGAGAACACCTGTGATGTCAGTCCCGATCCCACACCATATATGGGTATGGAATCCCAAGGGAGAACACGTTTCCGAGAAATTGATTGCGTAACCTAACGTAACCTCATGAGGTCGTGACAAGACATCATATATGGGCATAGAGTCCCTAGAGAGAACACCTGTGCTGTCAGTTCGACGGGGACTCCATATATGGGCATGGAATCCCTAGGGGAATGGATTTCAGAGAAATTGGTGTTCGTCCAGGAGAATTGTTCTCGGGCAAAGTTTATTAATGTCTTTGGAGTTCGTTCAGGAGAATTGTTTCCGGGTGAAGTTTATTATTGTCTGACGGCCGATGTCAAGGTTGATTGATTTGTCATGAAAGGGGAATTAATTTGTTGTTTCTAAGGGGAATTATTGATCTACGAAAGGGGAATTAATTTGTTGTTTCTAAGGGCAATTATTGATTCACGAAAGGGGAATTAATTTGTTGTTTCTAAGGGGAATTATTGATTCAAGAAAGGGCAATTAATTTGTTGTTTCTAAGGGGAAGGTGGGGAAGAGATATCTAGAACTCGGGAGGGAAAATGGATTTCCGAGAAATTGATTTCGTAACCTAACCTAACCTCATGAGCACGTGATGGGACTCCATATATCGGCATAGAATCCCTCGAGGGGAGAGGATTTCTGAGAAATTGATTGCGTAATCGAAGGGAGAGAATTCCCGAGAAATTGATTACGTAATCGGTAGAACCCTATCAGGAGCTCGTGACCGGAATCCATTTCTGGGCATAGAATGACGTAATCCATTAGGACAAATGGATTTCTGAGAAATTCACTACATAATCGGTAGAACCCTATCAGGAGGTCGTGACGGGGGTCCATATATGGACATAGAATGACGTAATCGACCAGTACAAATGGATTTCTGAGAAATTGATTACATAATCGGTAGAACCCTATCGGAAGGTCATGACGGGACTCCATATATGGGCATAGTATGACGTAATCGACTGGGACAGTTAGATTTCTGAGAAATTGATTACATAATCGGTAGAACCCTATCAAGAGGTTATGACGGGAGTCCATATATGGGCATAGAATGATGTAATCGACTAGGACAGTTGGAATATTTCAGTAGTGCTTTGTTATGGCTTACCTTGTCACAGTTACATTCTCTTGATTTTTCAAAGTTCATTTTGAATTTCTTTTATTGAAATGCAAGAACTGGAATATTCCAGTAGTGTTACGTCGTGGTTTACCTTGTCACATTTACATTTTCGTAATTTTTGAAAGTTCATTTTGAATATGTTTAACTCAACTACGAGGGTTGGAATATTTAAGCAGTGGTTTATCATCGTTTACCTTGTAACAGTTTCCTTATCTCGATTTTTCAAACTCCATTTTCAATTTGTTTCATTAAAATGCAAGATTTGGATTATTTCAGTACTGTTTTGTTGTGGTTTACCATGTCACAATTACATTTCTTGATTTTTCAAAGTTCATTTTGGATTTCTTTCGTTGAAATGCAGGAGTTGGAATATTTCAGTAGTGTTTTGTCTTGGTTTACCTTGTCACAGTTACATTTTCTTAATTTTTCAAAGTTCATTTTGAATTTCTTTCGTTGAAATGCAAGAGTTGGAATATTTCAGTAGTGTTACGTCGTGGTTTACTTTCGTTGAAATGCGAGAGTTGGAATATTTCAGTAGTGTTTTGTCGTGGTTTACCTTGTCACAGTTACATTCTCTTAATTTTTCAAAGTTCATTTTGAATTTCTTTCATTGAAATGCAAGAGTTGAATTATTTCAGTAGTGTTTTGTCATGGTTTACCATGTCACTGTTATATTCTATGGATTTTTCAAACTTAATTTGGATTTCTTTCATTGAAATGCAAGAGTTGGAATATTTCAATAGTGTTTTGTTATGGTTTACCTTAAAACAGTTACATTTTATTAATTTTTCAAAGTTCATTTTGAATTTCTTTCGTTGAAATGCAAGAGTTGGAATATTTCGGTAGTGTTTTGTCGTGGTTTACTTTGTAACAGTTACATTCCCTTAATTTTTAAAAGTTCATTTTGAATTTCTTTCTTTAAAATTCAAGAGTTGGAATATTTCAGTAGTGTTTTGATATGGTTTACCTTGTCACAGTTACATTCTCTTGATTTTTCAAAGTTCATTCTGAATTTCTTTCGTTGAAATGCAAGAGATGGAATATTTCAGTAGTGTTTTGTTGCGGTTTACCTCGTCACAGTTACATTCTCTTAATTTTTCAAAGTTCATTTTGAATTTCTTTCGTTGAAATGCGAAATTTGGAATATTTCAGTAGTGTTTTGTCATGGTTTACCTTGTCACAGATACATTCTATTGATTTTTCAAAGTTCATTTCGAATTTCTTTCATTGAAATGTAATAGTTGAAATATTACAGTAGGGTTTTATCATGGTTAATTTTATCATATTTTTATTCTTTAGATGTTCTAAAGTTAATTTGAATTTTCTGCTTTGTAATGCAAGAGTTGGATTATTTCCGCATTGTTCTTTATCGTTTACCATGTCAAAATCATAGTTTCTTAATTTTTTAAGGATTATTTTGAATTTCTTTCATTGAAATGCAAGAGTTATACATATATATATATATATATATATATATATATATATATATATATATATATATATATATATATATATATATATATATATATATATATAATATATATATATATATATATATATATATATATATATATATATCAAGACTCCAATATTTCTCGGGAGCGATAACTTTGTATATATATATATATATATATATATATATATATATATATATATATATATATATATATATATATATATATATATATATATATATATATATATATATATATATATATATATATATATATATATATATATATATATATATATATATATATATATATATATATATATATATATATATATATATATATATATATATATATATATATATATATCAAGACTCCAATACGTCTCGGGATCGATAACTTTGTTTATCCGAATCCTTTTTAAAGTCATCAAGGACTATGAAATCAAGTTTAATTTCTTTGACACGATTCCCCACGGAATTTAAAGAGTTGCAGGCAATAGCAGATGTGTTTATGGAATCCATTGTATTTCTTTTACATTGAACATAAACATTAGCAAACACAGTACTGTTTGCTCTCACAGAAAGAATGTGCTTATTCAAATAAAAGTTACATTCTCTTGATTTTTCAAAGTTCATTTTGTATTTCTTTCACTGAAATGCAAGAGTTGGAATATTTCACTAGTGTTTTGTCATGGTTTACCATGTCACAGTTACATTCTCTTGATTTTAAAAGTTCAATTTGAATTTCTTTCGTTGAAATGCAAGAGTTGGAATATTTCAGTAGTGTTTTGTTGCGGTTTACCTTGTCACAGTTACATTCTCTTAATTTTTCAAAGTTCACTTTGGTTTTATTTCGGTGAAATGCAAGAGTTGGAATATTTCAGTAGTGTTTTGACGTTGTTTAACTTGTCACACTTACATTCTCTTAATTTTTCAAAGTTCATTATGTATTTCTTTCGATGAAATGAAAGAGTTGGAATATTTCAACAGTGCTTTGTCATGGTTTACCTTGTCACACTTACATTCTCTTAATTTTTCAAAGTTCATTTTGGTTTTATTTCGGTGAAATGCAAGAGTTGGAATATTTCAGCTGTGTTTTGATGTAGTTTACCTTGTCACAGTTACATTCACTTGATTTTTCAAAGTTCATTTTGGTTTTATTTTGGTGAAATGCAAGAGTTGGAATATTTCAGTAGTGTTTTGTTGTGGTTTATCATGTCACACTTACATTTTCTTGATTTTTCAAAGTTCATTTTGAATTTCTTTCAGTGAAATGAAAGAGTTGGAATATTTAAGTAGTGTTTTGTTGCGGTTTACCTTGTCACAGTTACATTCTCTTAATTTTTCAAAGTTCATTTTGGATTTCTTTCGTTGAAATGCAAAAGTTGGAATATTTCAGTAGTGTTCTGTTGTGGTTCACCTTATCACAGTTACATTTTCTTGATTTTTCAAAGTTCATTTTGAATTTCTTTCATTGAAATACAAGAGTTTGAATATTTCAGTAGTGTTTTTTTATGGTTTACCTTGTCACAGTTACATTATATTAATTTTTCAAAGTTCATTTTTAATTTATTTCGTTGAAATGCAAGAGGTGAAATATTTCACTAGAGTTTTATTATGGTTTACATTGTAACAGTTTCATACTTTTGATTTTTGAAAGTTCATTTTGGATTTCCTTCGTTTAAATTCAATAGTTGTAATATTTCAGTAGTGTTTTGTCATGGTTTACCTTGTCACAGTTACATTCTCTTAATTTTTCAAAGTTCATTTTGGATTTCTTTTCGTTTAAATGAAAGAGTTGGAATATTTCAGTAGTGTTTTGTCTTGGATTACCTTGTCACAGATGCATTCTCTTGATTTTCCAAACTTTATTTTGGATTTCTTTCGCTGAAATGCAAGAGTTGGAATATTTCAGTAGTGTTTTGTCGTGGTTTACCTTGTCACAGTTACATTCTCTTGATTTTTCAAAGTTAATTTTGGATTTCTTTCGTTGAAATGCAAGAGTTGAAATATTTTAGTAGTGTTTTGTCGTGGTTAAGAGTTGGAATATTTCAGTAGTGTTTTGTCTTGGTTAAGAGTTGGAATATTTCAGTAGTGTTTTGTTGTGGTTTACCTTGTCACAGTTACATTCTCTTGATTTTTCAAAGTTCATTGTGGATTTCTTTCGTTGAAATATGTTTTCTTGTGCTTTACCTTGACACAGTTACATTTTCTTGATTTTGTTAGGTTAGGTTAGATCAAGTTAGGTTAGGTTAAGTTAGGTTAGCCTACGTACGCGCGTGTACGTAGGCTAACCTAACCTAACCTAACTTAACCTAACCTAACTTGATCTAGCCTAACCTAACCTAACAAAAATGTGACAAGGTAAACCATGGCAAAACACTACTGAAATATTCCAACTCTTGCATTGCAACGAAAAGAAATTCAAAATCAACTTTGAAAAATCAAGAGAATATAACTGTGACTAGGTAAACCACGACAAAACACTACTGGAATATTCCAACTCTTGCATTTCAACGAATGAAATCCAAAATGAACTTTGGAAAATCAAGAGAATGTATCTTTGACAAGGTAAACCATGACAAAACATTACTGAAATATTCCAACTTGCATTTCAACGAAAAGAAATTCAAAATGAACTTTGAAAAATTAAAAGAATGTAACTGTGACAAGGTAAGCCATGACAAAACACTATTGAAATATTCAAACTTATGCATTCTAACGAAAAAAATTCACAATGAACTTTGAAAAATCAAGAGAATGTTTCTGTGACAAGCGAAACCACGACAAAACACTACTGAAATATTCCACGTCTTGCATTTCAAGGAAAGAAATTCAAAATGAAGTTTGAAAAATTAAGAGAATGTAACTGTGACAAGGTAAACTATGAAAAAACACTACTGAGATATTCCAATTCTTGCATTTCAATGAAAGAAATTCAAAATGAACTTTGAAAAATCAAGAAAATGTAACTCTGATAAGGTGAACCACAACATAACACTAATGAAATATTCCAACTCTTGTATTCCAATGAAAGAAATTCAAAATGAACCTTGAAAAATTAAGAGAATGTAACTGTGACTAGGTAAACCACGACAAAACACTATTAGAATATTCCAACTCTTGCATTTCATCGAAAGAAATCCAAAATGAACTTTGAAAAATTAAGAGAATGTAAGTGTGACATGGTAAACCACAACAAAACACTACTGAAATATTACAACTCTTGCATTTCAACGAAATAAAACCAAAATGAACTTTGAAAAATCAAGAGAATGTAACTGTAACAAGGTAAACCACATCAAAACACTACTGAAAATATTTCAACTCTTGCATTTCACCGAAATAAAACCAAAATGAATTTTGAAAAATTAAGAGAATGTAAGTGTGACAAGGTAAACCATGACAAAACACTATTGAAATATTCCAACTCTTTCATTTCATCGAAAGAAATTCAAAATGAACTTTGAAAAATTAAGAGAATGTAAATGTGACATGGTAAACCGCAAAAAATCACTACAGAAATATTCCAACTCTTGCATTTCACCGAAATAAAACCAAAATGAAGTTTGAAAAATTAAGAGAATGTAAGTGTGACAAGGTAAACCATGGCAATACACTATTCAAATATTCCAACTCTTTCATTTCATCGAAAGAAATTCAAAATGAACTTTGAAAAATTAAGAGAATGTAACTGTGACAGGGTAAACCGCAACAAAACACTACTGAAATATTTCAACTCGTTCATTTCACCGAAAGAAATTTAAAATGAAATTTTAAAAATCAAGAAAATGTAACTGTGACAAGGTAATGCACGACAAAACACTACTGAAATATACCAAATCTTGAATTTCACCGAAAGAAATTCAAAATGAAATTTGAAAAATCAGGAAAATTTAACTGTGATAAGGTAAACTACATCAAAACATTACTGAAATATTCCAACTCTTGCATTTCAACGATAAAAATTCAAAATGAACTTTGTAAAATTAAGAAAATGTAACTGTGTTAAGGTAAACCACAACAAAACACTACTGAAATATTCCAAGTCTTGCATTTCAACGAAAGAAATCCGAAATGAACTTTGAAAAATCAAGAGAATGTATCTGTGACAAGGTAAACCACAACAAAACACTACTGAAATAATCCAACTCTTGCATTTCAGTGAAAGAAATTCAAAATCAACTTTGAAAAATCAAGAGAATGTAACTGTGATAAGGTAAACCACGACAAAACACTACTGAAATATTCCAATTCTCGCATTTCAACGAAAGAAATTCAAACTGAACTTTAAAAAATTAAGAGAATGTAACTGTGACAAGGTAAAGCACAACAAAACACTACTGAAATAATCCAACTCTTGCATTACAATGTAAGAAATTCAATGAACTTTGAAATATCAAGAGAATGTAACTGTGACAAGGTACACCACGACAAAACACTGCTGACACATTCCAACTCTTTCATTTCAATGAAAGAAATTCGAAATGAACTTTGAAATATCAAGAGAATGTAACTGTGACATGGTAATCCACGACAAGACACTACTGAAACGTTCCAAATCATTCTTATCAACGAAAAAAATTCACAATGAACTTTTAAAGATGTAACGGATGTAGAACTGACAAATTTATCCATGACATAACACAACTTAAACTTTCAAACTCTCGTATTTCCACTAAAGAAATTTAAAATGAACTTTGAAAAATCAAACGAATGTAACTTTGACAAGTTAAACCATGACAAAACACTATTTAAATATTCCGACTCTTTCATATTATCGATAGAAATTAAAAATTAACTTTGCAAAATCAACAAAGTGTAACTGTCACAAGGTAAACAACAACAAAACACTACAGAAATATTCCAACTCTTGCATTTCAATGAATGAAATTCAAATGAAATTTGAAAAATTCAAGAGAAGGTAACTGTGACAAGGTAAACCACGATAAAACACTACTGAAATATTCCAACTCTTGCATTTCAACAAAAGAAATTCAAAATGAACTTTGAAAAATCAATAGAATGTATCTGTGACAAGGTAAACCATGACAAAACACTACTGAAATAGTTCAACTCTTGCATTTCAATGAAAGAAATTCAAAATAAACTTTGAAAAATTAATAGAATGTAACTGTGACAAGGTAAATCACGACAAAACACCACTGAAATATTCCAACTCTCGCATTTCAACGAAAGAAATTCAAAATGAACTTTGAAAAATCAAGAGAATGTAACTCTGAAGTGGTAAACCATGACAAAACACTATTGAAATATTCCAACTCTTGCATTTCAATGAAAGAAATTTAAATGAACTTTGAAAAATCAAGAGAATGTAACTGTGACAAGGTAAACCACGACAGAACACTACTACAATATTCCAACTCTTGCATTTCAATGAAAGAAATTCGAAATGAACTTTGAAAAATCAAGAGAATGTAACTGTGACAAGGTAAACCACAACAAAACACTACTCAAATATTCCAACTCTTGCATTTCAACGGAAGAAAACCAAAATGAACTTTGAAAAATTAAGAGAATGTAACTCTGACAAGGTAAACCACGACAAAACACTAGTGAAATAATCCAACTCTTGCATTTCAATGAAAGAAATTCAAAATGAACTTTAAAAAATCAAGACAATGTAACTGTGACAAGTTAAACCACGACAAAACACTACTGAAATATTCCGACTCTTGCATTTCAACGAAAGAAATTCAAAATGAACTTTGATAAATTAAGAGAATGTAACTGTGACAAGGTAAAGCACAACAAAACACCACTGAAATAATCCAACTCTTGCATTTCAATGAAAGAAATTCAAATGAACTTTGAAAAATCAAGACAATGTAACTGTGACAAGGTAAACTACGACGAAACACTACTGACATATTCCAACTCTTGCATTTCAATGAAAGAAATTCGAAATGAACTTTGAAAAATCAAGAGAATGTAAGTGTGACAAGGTAAACCACAACAAAACACTACTGAACAATTCCAACTCTTGCATTTCAACGAAAGAAATTCAAAATGAACTTTGAAAAATCAAGAAAATGTAAATGTGACAAGCTAAACCACAACAAAACACTACTGAAATATTCCAACTCTTGCATTTCAAAGAAAGAAATTTAAAATGAACTTTGAAAAATTAAGAAAATGTAACTTTGACAAGGTAAACCATGACAAAACACTACTGAAATATTCCAACTCTTGCATTTCAACGAGAGAAATCCAAAATGAACTTTGAAAAATCAAGAGAATGTAACTGTGACATGGTAAACCACGACAAAACACTACTGAAATAATCCAACTCTTGCATTTCAATGAAACAAATTCAAAATCAACTTTGAAAAATCGAGAGAATGTAACTGTGACAAGGTAAACCACAATAAACCACTACTGAAATATTCCAACCCTTTCATTTCAATGAAAGATATTCAAAATGAACTTCCAAAAATTACGAGAATGTAACTCTGACAAAGTAAACCACGACGTAACACTACTGGAATATTTCAGTTCTTGCATTTCAGCGAAAGAAATCCGAAATGAACTTTGAAAAATTAAGAGAATGTAAGTGTGACATGGTAAACCACGACAAGCCACTACTGAAATATTCCAACTGTCCTAGTCGATTACATCATTCTATGCCCATATATGGACTCCCGTCATGACCTCCTGATAGGGCTCTACCGATTATGTAATCAATTTCTCATAAATCCAACTGTCCTAGTCGATTACGTCATTCTATGCCCATATACGGACTCCCGTCATTACCTTATGATAGGGTTCTACCGATCATGTAATAAATTTCTCATAAATCCAATTATCATAGTTAACAAATTCATGCTATATCCGTATTTGGACTCCCGTCATGACTTCCTGATAGAGTTTTACCTATTATGTAATCAGTTTCTCAGAAACCCATTTGTACTAGTAGATTATGTCATTCTATGCCCATAGATGGATTCCTGTCACGAGCTCCTGATAGGGTTCTACCGATTATGTAATCAATTTCTAGGGGATTCTCTCCCTTCGATTACGCAATCAATTTCTCGGAAATCCTCTCCTCTCGAGGGATTCTATGCCCATATATGGAGTCCCATCATGTGCTCATGAGGTTAGGTTAGGTTACGCAATCAATTTTTAGGAAATCCATTTTCCCTCTCGAGTCCTAGATCAATATGTCTCTTCCCCACCTTCCATGGGCGCCCATAAGCTGAATTCCAGGGGGGGCAAACTACGTCTAATTGCTACTTTTAATGCTATATAATAGAAATCTCAGAACAAAAATATAAAAATAAGGCAGCATCATTCAAGATAGGGGGGGGGGGCAAAAGCCCCCCCTGCCCCTCCATATGGGTGCCCATGCCACCTTCCCCTTAGAAACAACAAATTAATTGCCCTTTCTTGAATCAATAATTCCCCTTAGAAACAACAAATTAATTCCCCTTTCGTGAATCAATAATTCCCCTTAGAAACAACAAATTAATTCCCTCTTCGTAGATCAATCATTCCCCTTAGAAACAACAAATTAATTCCCCTTTCGTGACAAATCAATGAACCTTGACATCGTCCGTCAGACAATAATAAACTTCACCCGGAAACAATTCTCCTGGACAAGCACCAAAGACATTAATAAACTTCGCCCGGAAACAATTCTCCTGGACGAACTCCAAAGACATTAATAAACTTCGCCCGGGAACAATTCTCCTGGACGAACACCAATTTCTCGGAAATCCGTTCCCCTAGGGATTCCATGTCCATATATGGAGTCCCCGCCGAACTGACAGCACGGGTGTTCTCCCTAGGGACTCTATGCCCATATATGGTGTCATGTCACGAGCTCATGAGGATAGGCTAGGTTACGCAATCAATTTCTCGGAAACGTGTTCTCCCTGGGGATTCCATACCCATATATGGTGTGGGATCGGGACTGACAGCACAGGTGTTCTCCCTAGGGACTCTTTGCCCATATATGGTGTTCTCGTGGGACCTCCGGACCCCTTTCTACTATTGTTTACGGATATTTTTGCGTGCCTGTTTGTTTAAGTGTATATCAAACAACAAGCTCTGCGAAAAATAGGGTTCTATCCCAGTTTTTAGGGATGTAAAGAGAGAAAGGTTGAGATGGCTAGATTGTGTTTGGCGACTGAAGGATGAAAGATTGCCAAAGATTGTTCTTTTTGGCCATCCATCCAAGGCTGAACAAAAAGCAGGCATTCCCCAAATAGGGTTGGAATAGGTCGTAAGGAATAGTTAAAACGAAATTGGAACTTCCTTGGACGGGTAAAGAGTGAAGCTTTGAATATATTGGTATGGAGAAGGAGCGCGCGGAGCTATGTAGGTCTCATGTGACATGGTGTATCAATGTGTTTCTAGCAACAGTAGTAGTAGCAGTAGTAGTAGTAGTAGGGGTAGTAGTAGTAGTTGTAGTAGTAGTAGTAGTAGTAGTAGTAGTAGTAATATTAGTTGATGTTGTAGCAGTAGTAGTAGTAATATTAAGCTGTTACCGAATTTTTAACTGTTTACTGCCTCTTTCTATTGATACAGCTACACAATGGTTGGCTCTGCACTGATTTCAGATGCCCATAGCTAGATTTGTTAGTTTAATTTTTTGAATGCTAGTCTTCAAAAAAAAAATCCTGAAAGGAGCAGAATTTCTTTGCAACTTAGTTTCTAATAGTAACTTAAATCTAGAACAGTTGACTTACACTTATTTTGTAAGGGAATACGCTACTTAAAAATATACTTGATTTTTTTGTAGAGCAATCTGGCGGAAAATATCTCACTGAAGATCAAAATGAAAGCATGTGGCCAAATCAAGCCAAGTTACCAGAGTTGTCTTTAAAAGGACCACAGAAACCTATAAAACCTAGCAAAAGAAAGGAGCCAGCGAAGCTAATCACAAAACTATCGGAGAAGAAGAAGCCGAAATACTGCCAGTGCCTGAAACTGGAAATTGAGGTGCCACACGAAAAAGAGACGATGGAATCATTACTTGAATTATGCTATACAGGATACACAGATGCCAAGAATATAGACGATTTGGTAGAGGCCCTTCTTGAATACGAAATCGATAGTCCGATTCAAGACGTAGCCGAAAAAGCTATTGACAGCTTAAAGCCATTCACTGTAGAAAAACTACTGAAAAAGGTCAAACAATTGTTACAAGGAGATATAGAAAGCAAAGTTGCTGAAACAATGATGAGGAAGGTTAAAACCCGAAAAGATTTTCCTAAGTTCAGGAAACACTTACCTCTGAAAATGTTAATAGAGTATATAGAGGACAAAGAACTGACATCTGAGGACCAAAATACAGTCATTGTAGATCGGCTTGAAAACGTGGATGACCAAGAGAAACAGGTTGAGAAAAACGAAATTAACAAACTAATCGACAATCTAGATCTTGAAAGAATGAATTGCTCTGAACTTGAAAGACTAACTAATGTTTTAGCCCAGCGCCAACTTGATGCCAGAACAGTACTTCAAAAGGTGATGCAAATGAGCTTAAAGGGAACTGGAAAGTGCCATTCAGCATGTGGAGAATGTCTTCGAGAGTACTTGTACAATACGAAGTTCCACTACGAACCAGGGCAATGGAATACGACAACGATTCTGAAACCGCAAAGTGTTAAGGGACGGGAGACCATGCTTGGATCATTTTTAATTGATGAAGAAGAATTTATCACGACATTTCAACGGGACGCATTGTCTTCAGATGACAGCTGTGTGGATGGGCTTGTATTGTACAGACAGACTAAAAGTAACATTCAAGCTCCTGTCGCAGAATCTGAATTTGATATGGAAATCGTCATTGATCCAAAAGGCAAAAATACTCGAGACTGTCCTCTCAGAAATCGCCTTAGATATAATTTTGATCATAAAGCAAGCATATATAAGTGGAACACGAAAATTGACTTTGGTCAGCCACAGGATGTATACATCAAAATGAATCCTGTCAAGAAATAAATTTATATTCATTGTATCGCTTTGTTTGTGAAAAAGAATAAATATCAAACTAGAACTTCATCATACTGCGGAACATGGTCTCTTCTCTTGACAAGACTATATACATTAATACGTTTTATTTTTTCCTATCTAACATCAAAATAGAAAAATCAATTGAGGGATTCATAATCGACAATTTTTCAACAATATCAAAGCAGCCTTTCTCCAACAGATGATTTTATTGCATGCTTTGAAGCGCGTATCCGGAGGAGGGGGCACTGGGTACCCCTCCCCACGGAAATTTTTGTCCGATGTTTAAAACGTAACAAAATGTATATGAACAAACTTTTGATGGCTTTAATAAAGTTTTTTTTGTAGCCCCTCCCGCCCATAAAAAATGCCCCCCGGCCCCAAACAAAAACTTTGCATTCGCCCTTGTACGCTTTACAGCCAAAATGGTTTAAATATGGATAGAATTTCTCACACTAATAGAAGAGATTTCTTATGTATTTCTAGGAAATTCTAAGTTTTTTCTGATGTTAATATCTCAGCAAAACTTTCAGAGAAATCAAATAATTCGTGATAAAGCACTGTCAAAACAATTCGTGGTAACGAACTGTAAGCAAGGACCGATGCGGCTCAATAGTAACCGAAACTATAAGAAACAGAGTCTTGATAGCAATAGATTTATCAAAAGAATTGGACTTTGATACTTATTCAAAATATATAAAATTCATCAAGTTTAATGTTACCCATCAAAAGGTACAAACCTGAAAAAAATTGCCCAATTTTCGAAGAAAGAGGGAAACACCGCCAAAACATCAAGTAACTTTAATGAAAATCACACCATCAGATTCAGCATATCAAAGATTCCTACTGTAGAGGTTTCATGCTCGTATAGACAAAAAAGTGGAATTTTGTATTTTTTGCCAGAAGAAAGATCATGGATGCGTGTTTTTTTGTTTGTTTGTTTTTTCCCCAGGGGTGATCGTATTGAACCAGTGATCCTAGAGGAACGTGAAAGAGCTCGTTTGATTGAAAATTAAAAGTTCTAGTACCCTTTTAATTTACCAAAAATATTGGAGGGCAGCTAGCCCCCCCCCCCCTGTCACGCCCCTTTTTTTCCCAAAGTCACCTGATCAAAATTTTGAGATGACCATTTTGTTCAACATAGTCGAAAGATTTAGTAACTATAACTTTGAGGATGACTTGACCCCCTACAATCCCCGGAGAAGGGCTACAAGCTCTGAATTTTGCCCATTGTTTACATATAGTTATGGTTTTTGGGAAGTATACATATATTTTTTGGGGGTGGGGGAGGGGTCTGGTGGGGGATTAAGGGGAAGGATATTTACATGGAGGAATTTTTCTTAGGAGAAGGGAATTTTTCTATGGAGGATGAGCCGAATTTCACGGCATTTTTAAAAACAATCAGATATTACGTAAATGAGGGGGGTGCCCCTTCCTCAATACCTCTCTCTTTACGCTGAAGGTTCCAATAGTTATTCTTAAATAATTGAAACAAAAGGTCAAACTTTAGGGTAAAGAGCGAGGTATAGAGGAGGGGGCAACCCCCTAATATACCTAATAATTTCTTTTCTTCTTAAGTTTTTATATTGCTTCTTACTTTCAGTTGAAAAAAACTAGTTTTTTTAAGTTTAATTACATAGACGATAAGACATAGACGAAATGAGATAGGGAGTAGCGTTGGGTTTCAGATACGGGAAGTAAAAGGAAAACTCTCGTAGATAGTTTGGGATCGATCCCAACTAGAGCCTACGCTGTTTTTTTTTTGTTTTTTTTTTGTTCTTCTTCTTTGTTGTATAGTATACTGTCATCAAAAGCAAAACCATATATTCAGTCAAGGGGAGAATTACAGCTTAAATTGTATTTTTAGGAGGGTTCTTCCTCACTATCATGTTGTTTTTGACTATTTTCATGGATGTTAATCGAAAAAGAAATTTTAGAAATCCCAACAGTTATAAAAATGCATATTTAAAAGTGGTAAATATGCAATTTTCCACCGTTTTATCTTATCAGAAATCAAAATAGATCGTTAAAATTGGTAGAATGCAGCGTTTTTGTGTGTATTTTGGCTACTTTTCAGTAGCACTGAAGTTCTCTCGGAAGACCCTGTCGACCGTTTTTACTGGATATAACCAAAAAATCAAACTGAAACCACAAAAATACAAAAATGAGAATGTTGCGAAAAAAGAAAAATTTTGTCTACGCCTGTAAGAAGAAGTACGGTTTATGAGGTTGCAAGCATGTCAGTATCATATTTTTAAGGGAATAGTAATTATTCTGTTTATTAATTAGAAGTCTTGGATTCCCGTCATACAGGTGCACCTGCACATGCACAACACGAAACAAATGCCACGGGAGAAGAAAACGCAACAGAGGGTAGTAACAAATGCAAGATAAAAATATATAACAGACATCTTGACAGGGTTGCCACCGGTGACACTTTTGTGCCACTTTTAGCACTTTTTTATTAAAGTGGCACTTTTCGGGAAACGTGACACTGTTGTGTCACGTTTCCCGAAAGGTTGGTCACAGGGAACATTACTGCGACAATTATTTAGTGAAATCCCATTCGTAAATTTTTGGAAAATGACACTTTTTATTCGAAATTGACACTATTTTGCCACCCAAAGTGGCACCAAAAAAACCTGCTGAGTGGCAGCCCTGGTCATTACTGCGACAGATCCCATTCGCAAATTTTTGGAAAATGACACTTTTTATACGAAATTGACACTATTTTGCCACCCAAAGTGGCACCAAAAACCTGCTGAGTGGCAACCCTGCATGAAAGTCTAGAGTAGAAAAAACATATACGAGGAAGGTGTGAGAAGAATGGAAATATAATATAAAAAAAATATCTAGAGACTTAAAATTGGTGAAAAGAAAATTATATTATAGAAAACAAAACTAGACATTTGATTCAAAGGGCCTGCAAATCTTAACAGTAACTGTGATCTTTAATGACACTGTAGAAAAAAAGCAACAAAGTCAACCGTATTGGACTCAAGCCTTATAAAGGTGCAATAAGACTCCTAGCTTATCCTATCGATTTGGTTGAAATCCAAGAGGGCACCCTTATGGATATGGCCAATAACAAAGAATCCTGTCCCTCACAGAGGTACAGTCGATCATTGACACCAAAGACCGTAATCAAGCGGGTCATCACGTCTTTTAAAAATGAATTCATCCAGTTCGATTAGCAATTACGCAGATGAAAAGATGCTTTAATATATTAGCCTAATCCCCATTTCCACCGAAGTCTGATAAGTCGCAGACAATGAAAAACTAAATTCAGAGCCTAGCTCTTACGTCCCACCAAGTTTGAGTGGGATTTAACGTTCACTTCTGGCAAAAAAAAATAATATAGGGCCCCCTTTCCTCATCCTCCAAAGAGGCCAAATTGATATAATGTTCTTGAAAGGCATAACTAGGATTTTACCAGTTTACTTTTCACCAGGGGCGTCGTTTCGTGGGGGGAGACAAGGGGGGGGGCGGAGAAAACCCCCAATAATTTGGATAAAAATTATTATATAGCCCATGCCCCGCGACTATCCAGGTATGGGCTTTTTTGCCCCCCCCCTTTTGATAAAACTGCTGGAGCTAAGCGCCTGCTTTTGACTGATTTTGGTTGGAATATAACAACCCCTTTGGGTAAATACCATTAGAAGTAAATTGATGTGCCTCCTTCTCAATTTATGCACAATTTGAAGTTGGAACCGAACCACTCTTTCTATGCCTTCAAGTGATTTTTTATGGTGTTTGTTTATTGGTTTGTAAGTAAAAAGTGGGTTTCCATCTGTTTTTTACTGTTCAGAACGATATTTCATGAGTCGGAGTTCGTTTATATCCTGCAAGTTCTATCCTTATTGTGTTATTAAATAAAAAAAAACAAGTTTTTTTTAACTGAAAGTAAGGAGCTACATTAAAAGTTAAAAGAACAGAAATTATTCCGTATATGAAAGGGGCTGTCCCCTCCTCAACGCCTCGCTCTTTACGCTAAAGTTTTTTATTGTTTTAAAAAATAGAGTTGTGAGAAAGAGTCAAAATTTAGCGTAAAGAGCTAGGTGTTAAGGAGGGGACAGCCCCTTTCAGATACGGAATAATTTCTGTTCGTTTTAAGTTTTAATGTCGCTCCTGACTTTCAATTAAAAAAAAACATGTTTTCTTATTTAATTTCTGAACGTTTTTAAATTAATGTAGGTTTTGATTTTGGCTCACCGTACATGAATAATCAAAACGAAATTTGCATTTAAATTTTACGTTTTTTTGGCTAAATGGCTTTCTCGAAAGTTGTTTAATTTTATTTACAAACATTTTTATTAGTAATAAATATACGTAACTTACGAATTAACTTGCGTAACGAACTTCTATATTCGTATATTCTTGTTACAGATATTAGAGGGTTTACCCCCTAGTCAATACCTCGCTCTTTACGCTAAAGTTCAAATTTTTTTACAATTCTTTAATAATGACCCCTGAATCACAAAGGCCGTTAATTAGAATAAATAGCTCTTATGAAAGTACTAAAAAAACTTAAGCTTAAAGAGCGAGGTTTTGACTAGGGGGAGAACCCAATCATATGCGTAATAGTTTCTTTTAGTTTTAAGTTTTGATTTTGAAAAGTTTTCGGTTGAAAAGTTTTTCAGTTGAAAACTTGTTTTTTTTTTTTTTAATTTCTGATTGTTTTTTTTTAATAATTCTGGGAAATCTGGCATCCCTTTCGTAGCAATGTCCCTTCCACCATGAAAACTTCCTCCGTGGAAAGATCCTCTCACTTAACCCCCGATCCAACCCCCCCCCCCCCCCATTACCAGAAATAATCCCCTCTGAAAACGTCTGTATACTTCCCAATAACCAATACTAGACCCCGGCACCACGCCAGCGCATCGACCGAACCCCGCCAACGAGAGGCCAGGTTGACCGCCGCCGAAGTTTCGCAACCCCACCGGCGTGCCGCAAGCGTGCCACCACCGACAGCGGCGGCGGCGTTCGGCTGACTGAATTAATTTTGCGGCAATCCTTTATTGCGTCAACCGCGAAGTCAGAGTGTTTCTTTTCTCGTATGGTTAAGTATTTCGATTTTCCTGATTAGAATTCAAGCAGGGCTTGCACTATCCCCAAATTTTCGGGGATTTCTCCGAAAATCTTTGTGTCACCCCGTAAAAAATTTGGTTCTCCGAATCCCCGAAAATCACCCAGTCACGGTGCCACCCCTAGTGACTTATCACTAGTGACTATCCCTGCCAATTATTACTTTGTAAACCATTATTCTTCACTACTCTCTTGTTCGTTAATTTTTGTCTCTTGCGTTACTTTGCATATAAACTAGACAGATACAATTGCAATATACACGGTTCTTCAAATTTTGACAAAAGTATCGTCTTTATGAAATTTAATAAAAAAAAAAGTTTTTTTTTAATGAAAGTAAGAAGCGACATTAAAACTTAAAATGAACAGCAATTGTTCCGTACATGAAAGGGACTGTCCTCCAACGCCTTGCTCTTTACGTGAAAGTTTTTTATTGTTTTAAAAAGTAGAGTGGTGAAAAATAGTCAAACTTTAGCCTAAAGAGCGAGGCGTTGAGGAGGGGACAGTACCTTTCATATACGGAATAATTGCTGTTCGTTTTAAGTTTTAATGTTGCTCCTTACTTTCAGTTAAAATATTTTTTTTTTTTTTAATATCTGAACGTTTTTCAACTAATACAGGTTCGAGTTTGGCTCACCGTGCATGAAAATTAAAACACAATTTGCATATTAATTTTGCCAGATTTATTCCGGATATGAAGGGTCACCCCCTCGTCGATACCTTGCTCGTTACGCTAAAGCTTTTAGCACTTTTAAAAAAAGCTTCTTATTCTAATTAAACAGCCCCTGTGTTTCAATTTTAGTAAACAGTCAAACTTTAGCGTAAAGAATAAGGTATTGAGGAGGGAGCCACCCTTCATATATGGCATAATTTCTGTTCATTTTTCAAATAATGCCGGTAAATCTGGCTCACCCTTTATGAAATATACCCCTCCCCCTCACGAAAATATCCTCCGTGGAAATTTCTCTAATCGTAAAGTGCACCCCCCTCCCCCCGTCAAATTGCCTCGAGAAAGTTCCTTCCTCGCTGAGAATCCTCCCCTCTCTGTAAAATTGCTTGTGGACGATTCACCCTGAAAAATTCTCCTAAGCATTTTTTCATTGGAATAAGACTTAATCTCTAATCAGTTTCTTAATCACTCCAGGAATTCCCCCTTCCGTAGAAATTAGTTCCCAGAAAACAAAACGCGCGGAAAAAAGCCCCCGGATAATTCCCCTAGAACATCTCCATATAAAAAATTTGACAAAGAGAATATAGGACAATTAAAAAGAATTTCGTATAGTAATTCTGTCAAAACCCCCCAGTGTAACATTTCCCCTAAAACATTCACTCATCATATATGTTCCTCCCAAAGGAAGACTCTCCCCTTGGAAATCCACCTAAAGAACACGACCACCCCACCCCCTCCACCCCCACACAAAATGACTGTATACTTCCCAAGAACAAATACTGTATGTAAACAATAGGCAAAGTTTACGACTTGCAGCCCTTCCCCCGGGGACTGTGGCAGGTCATTTTACACCTAAAGACATAGTTATTAAATTTTTGGACTATGCTGAACAAAATCTCAAAATCTTGATCCAGTGACTTTGGGAAAAATGAGCTTGGGAGGGGGCCTAGTTACCCTCCAATTCAATTGTTTGGTCACTTAAAAAGGGTACTAGAACTTTTGATTTCCGTTCGAATGAGCCCTCTCACGATATTTTAGGATCACTGAGTCGATGCGATCACCCCTGGGAAGAAAAAAACGGACAAATAAACACGTATCTGTGATGTTTCTTCTGCCAGAAAAAAAAAATACAAGATTCTACATTTTTGCATATAGGAGCTTTAAATATCTACAATAGGGTTACCTGATACGCTGATTCTGATGGTATGATTTTCATTAAGATTCTATGACTTTTAGGGGGTGTTTTCACCCTTTATTGAAAATAAGGCAAATATCCTCAGGCTCGTAACTTCTGATGGGTAACACTAAACTTGATGAAAATTATATATTTGAAATCAGCATAAAAATCCAATTCTTTTGATGCATCTATTGGTATCAAATTTGGTATCTGTTTTTTAGAGTTTCGGTTACTATTGAGCCGGGTTGCTCCTTACTTACAGTTCGTTACCACGGACTGTTTGATGAGATTAAACCATTTTGAATAGAGTTTCCCAATTGCTTTAATTTTTTTACATCATTCATAGTAAAGAATTATATTTTTAAGTTGACCGGAACGCATACACTATTCAGGTTCAGTTTGATTTTGTAATGGATAGTCAAAAGGATGTTGCGACGGCTCAATCGTAAGTTTGGAGAAATTTGTTTTCTTTTACTGTATTTATATACATTTTATTAATTTTCAACACACAATTATTGAAAGCCTCATAGATTTAAGAAAATACTCGTACAATATTCTGTCTGAAAAATCTTTACCCCACCCCCAAAAAAAAAACAGAAACCTTCTATTGAGACAAAATTTAGCTATAGACTACGTAAAAGGTTGGGGAATAGAAGATTGAAACGGAAGTGACCCCAAAAATATGTTTATAAATACAAAATTTATGTTATTGCCTATAAGGGGGGGGGAGCTATCATTTTTAAATCATAATACCTCAATTTGTTTTTTAGTTGAAAGCAGGGATGCCAAAAAACTTTTTTTTTCATTTAAAGCGGAAACGGAAGAAAATGGTATCAAATTCCCTTGGAAACCATAGAAATATTTTGATAGACCTAGGGCCCCCCATTGGGAGTTTTTCATTGTCTTGCCTATTTTTGGATTTCTCATAGGCTACTGGCCTAATCTGGCTTTTGTGTGTGCTCCCTTTTAATTAGATTCCTTGGATCTTATTGGGTGCCACGGCGAATCTATTATCTATTATTTCAACTATTATGCAAGGGTTCTGAAACGCCACAGCCATTTCGTTTCTACCAGATTTCTACTTCTCTTGATGAATAACGAAGAAGACCAGCGTCCAGCCAGCGACTTGCGAAGTTTTTAAATCATGAATAGGCCCGAATCTTTTGTAAGTTCAAGGTGGGATTTGAGAAAGACTGATGAAAACATTAATGTTTGCGGTCAACATTGATGAACGGTGGTGGCGCGAAAAAATCATCGGTGGCACGCCAGAGGCACGCCGTCGCTGCTATTTTTGGCCCCGCCGCCGCCGGTCTTCTTTCCCCCGGGGACAGTGGGGGATTAGGTCATCCTCAAAGACATAGTTATTATTTATTTCGACTATGCTCAACAGAATGGTTATCTCAAAATTTTGATCGGGTGACTTTGGGAAAAAAATGAGCGTCGGAGAGGGCCTAGTTGCCCTCCATTTTTTGGTCACTTAAAAAGGGCACTAGAACTTTAAATCTCCGTTAGAATGAGCCCTCTCGCGATATTCTAGGACCACCGGGTCGATACAATCACCCCTGGGAAAAACGCATCCGTGATCTTTCTTCTGGCAAAACATACAAAATTCCACATTTTTGAAGATAGGAGCTTGAGACCTCTACAATAGGGTTCTCTGATACGCTAAATCTGATGGTGTAATTTTCGTTAAGATTCTATAAATTTTAGGGGGTGTTTCTCTTTTTTTCTAAAATAAGGCAAATTTTCTCAGGTGCGTAACTTTTGTAAATAATTTCTTATACCACACTGCTTTTCCATTAAAACAAAAAAAAAAATTTAAACAATATAAACGGGTTTTAATTTTATATAAAGCAGTGAAATATAAAACAATTAATTATACACAAATACTCGTATAAAGGGGGGTACCAGTCGTGACCCCCACCCCTGCTGCCATCTACAATTTAGTCTAACTCTGTCAGTACACCAAATAAGGGCATAGAGTCCCTGGGGAGAACACGTGGTTAATGGGGTCAATGACCTAAATTTCCAAAGGTCGATGTTGTTGTTGTTTCCGAGGCAATTGTCAAGGTCAATGTTGTTGTTGTTGTTGTAAGTGCACGCTCTCAGCGAATGTTATGATCCAGAAATAGTATTTGTTATTGTTTCCGAGGCAATTGTCAAGGTCAATGTTGTTGTTGTTGTTGTAAGTGCAAGCTCTCAGCGAATGTTATGATCCAGAAATAGTATTTGTTGTTGTTTTGGTCATGTGCATGCTCGAGGCGAATGTCATGGTGTCCAGAAATAGGAAACAGCATTTGTTGTTGTTGTTGTTTTGGGCACGCTCGAGGCAAATGTTATGAGTTTCCCGGAAACAGTTAGATCACGTGTTTCCTTCTCAGCCAATCAGAGGGCTTGTTTACATAACAATTTGACCTTGAGATTTCGTATATAACGGGCATGCAATGTGATTCAATTATCAGAAACTATTGTGACACAGTGCAAACAACTAGAATGGATAGAACAATTAACATAATTGATGAGCTTGAGGCCTTGGCAGCCGCAATTAGCAATGTAAGTGCATTTTTATTTTCAAACGAATTTTCCTTGGACATCCTCCAGTATATTCAGCTAAAACGTAAATATATTCCTTTACCCCCAAACCCCCCCCTCTCCCCCCCAAACCATACAAACATCATTATAATCAATGGAAAACATAAAATATATTCTTTTTACCCTAACCCCCTGCCCCCCCCGTTTTTACAATCCCAAATTATCGCAAAAAGAAATAATTATCCTTTTGTTATATTCCTTGCTTCTATATTTCCAGCTAAAGCGATCACTGACTTCTGTCAATTTTTAATGAAAATGCCGCTCTGTTTTGACACAAGACTCCAATGTAAGGCCTATAATTAGCTATCATCCTTTCCGGTTTACAAACGCGGTCAACGGAACTATTCTTCCGTCAAATTAAAACACAATGATGCAATAATTAAGCTAAGGCCTACACAACCTGTGTGGAAGTAGAGAAACAAGTTATTTTCGAATTAGGGTCTAACAATCTCCCCCATTGTCTTACAATCCCAAATTCTCGCAAAAAGAAATAATATTTCGATCCCGTCCTTCCCTCTCTCTTTCCAGCTAAATCCCCCCCCCCCACCAATGTTTTACAATCCAATTCTCGCAAAAAGAAATAATTATCCTTTCGTTAAATTACGTCCTTCTATATTTCCAGCAAAAGCGAGCACTGACTACTGTCAATTTTTAATGAAAATGCCGCTCTGTTTTGACACAAGACTCCAGCGTGAAGGCCTATAATTAGCTCTGACCCTTTTTAAAGCACTTCCTGCTCATGAGCAGTTAAGTTTCCAAAGATTTCACATATTCAAAAGGATGCGACTAAAAACATGTTTTTATTTATTGGATAACTGAAAAAGAACCATAGCTTAGATCACTGCTTCGATGTTTGACTAAATATTTACATTTTCAACGTTTAGTATTAGGGGGGATTTTCTTCAAACAAACTAGGCCGACTTTTGAACGGCTCAGTGAGCCGTAATTCTCAGATTCAAAAGGATGCGATATCTTTCGGTGGGGGGGAGGGGCTATTTTTCCATGTTTTTTCTCAGGGATATTTTCCGTGGGGATTATTTTCCTCGGGGTGTTTTTTCTGGGGGGGGGGTAAATACCAGCTATCGTAAAAGGATATGGAAAGATAAGAAAAAAATACCGCTAATACTTTAAATGCATCAAACAAGGCATGCTCAATGCAGATTAAAACCAGAAAAGAACAGAAACACCTAAAAATAAGAAATAAGGCCGACTTATATAGATTGAATTTTGAACGGCTTAGTTAGCCGTAATTCTTCTTTCTCAGATTCAAAAGGATGCGACTAGTATATTTCACGAAATTTTTTTACGTTGTGCTTTCTTAGTGATAAATACTTTTCTAAACAAAACTATGTTTCTTTCTTTCTTTTAAAAAAAGGAGCAAATTATTTTGAAACTAATTTTTTCTCTTATTTTTAAGGCAAATTGTGAAGAATGCTTGTCGCCGCCACCCGCTAAGAAAGCGAGAGTGGATGAGGCAAGACCATCCATTATTAAGTATGCTAGCCCGACCCCAAAACAAGTGTTGACTGCCCAAGTGCAACCATCTGTGCAGGCAACAATGCAACCAGGTCAAAAACTAAAGAGTAAATGGACAGCTGCTTTCTATGGACTACCTGCCCCGTCTACACAAGGCCCGCCACCGATGGCACAACATGCTTCGCCTGAGCCTTCGGGCATTCAAATACAGCCGGAATTTGCAAATGTGATTATTTTTTCTTCAAACTATCTTATAGAAATATATAAAAACAAAACTTATGTTTTAAACCTAATATAAACTTATCTCAGCGATTGGTAGAGCCGTAAGCATATTTCATGTCATTTCAGGATTTAAGAAAATTAGAATTAAAGTGAAACTTTTCATCTTCATGGAAAATAATTACAAATCATAGTATAACTTTTCCTATCTTCCACCGAACAATTTAGAATTGAACTTTAAATTTCTTTATGTCTTTGTGAAATAAAGAACTGACGTGGAAGATTTTTGTTTTCTCTGGTGAAATTAGAATTGAATTGTGTTCATTGATAAAATTCAGAAGAGAAATTGAACTTTTTTAACTTCTATGAAAAATTTGGAACAGTATTTTAAATTTATTCATCTGTTTGAGAAAAATCTGAACTGAAGCGGAAAATTTTTATATTTATTTTGTAAAAATAGAAATGATCAATAACTTATTTCATTTTCATTGAGAAAATTCAGAATCGAAGTTGAACTTTTCTTCTCCCAGGAAAATATTTAGAACAGAACTTTAAATTTGACTCTTCGAGAAAGAACGGAACTGAATTGAAAATAATTTAGAATTAAAGTGAAAATTTTTATCTTCATGGAAAATAATCACAATCATAGGATAACTTTTCCTATCTTCTACGGAAAAATTTAGAATTGAACTTAAAATTTTTTATGTCTTTGTGAACTTAAAACTGATGTGGAAGCTTTTTATTTTCTCTGGTGAAATTAGAATTGAATTGTGTTATTTAGTAAAATTAATAAGAGAACTTGAACTTTTCTATCTTCTATGAAAAATTTGGAACAGTATTTTAAATTTTTTAATCTGTTTGATAAAAATCTGAACTGAAGTGGAAAATTGTTATATTTATTTTGTGAAAATAGAAATGATCAATAACTCATTTCATTTTCATTGATAAAATTCAGAATTGAACTTGAACTTTTCTTCTCCCGGGGAAATATTTAGAACAGAACTTTAAATTTGACTCTTTGAGAAAGGTTGGAATTGAATTTAAGAAAATTTAGAATTAAAGTGAAACTTTTCATCTTCATGGAAAATAAACACGATCATAGGATAACTTTTCCTATCTTCTACGGAAAAATTTAGAAGTGAACTTAAAATTTTTTATGTCTTGGTGAACTTAAAACTGACGTGGAAGCTTTTTATTTTCTCTGATGAAATTAGAATTGATCAGTAACTTATTTCATTTTCATTGATAAAATTCAGAAGAGAACTTGAACTTTTCTATCTTCTATGAAAAATTTGGAACAGTATTTTAAATTTTTTCATCTGTTTGAGAAAAATCTGATTTGAAGTGTAAAATTTTTATATTATTTTGGGAAAATAGAAATGATCAATAGCTTATTTCATTTTCATTGAGAAAATTTCAGAATCGAAGTTGAACTTTTCGTCTTCCGGTAAAATATTTGGAATATAACTTTAAATTTGAATCTTTGAGAAAGTTCGGAATTTAATTTAAGAAAATTTAGAATTAAAGTGGAACTTTTTATATTAAATTGAAATAATCACAGACATAAAATAACTTTTCATATATTCTACAGAAATAATTAGAAGTGAACTTGAAATTTTTTATGCCTCGGTGAAATTAAAACTTAATTGGAAGCATTTTATTTTCTCTGGTGAAATTAGAAGTGATATGTTTTCTTTGGTAAAATTCAGAAGTGATCTTGAACTTTTCTATCGTCTATGAAACATTGAGCCTGCTAGTAGTATCTTTATCTCTAAAAATTCTTTTTCTTTAATCTCTGATCTTTTTAATAGATATTCTGAACGTTTGACGTTCTAGCGTACCCTAAAATAATGAACACTTAACAAAATAATGCATAAATATTTTTAATGAAATAATGAGATGTAGAATATTAATATAAAAATACGTTAAATACATTATTACACATTATTAGTACACTTGTGCTTCACTTTCTGTGAATTCATCTTCATAGTCATTGATGATATTATCTACTAATGTTCTTTTTATTCTGCCGGTGATTTCACGGTCTGCTGACACATTATTTTTGCATAAATGGCAGTTTTGGCATATTGACAAAATATGTTTAATGACATTATTGCAGGAGTATGCTTGTCTTCTCCTTCTTGTTCTTTTTAAAATGCTAATACCGGAAAGATGATGATAGGATTTATCAACAGGTAATGTGTTACCAGAAACCCTAGCAAGGAGTTGTCCCCGATCATCGACAATTATTTTTAAGTTTGCATTCTCTTTGAGCACTAATTTCTCTGGTAATGTTACTCTTGCATATCCACCGTTTACACGATTGAAATTCTTGGGTACTCCAAAGAAATCTAACTTCTCGCTGTCATGACAACGCATGCATACATTTCCAATAGTGTTACCGCTTGCACTCGTTTCATAGTTCAGGTATTTCTCCTTGTTAGAATTCAATACGACAATGATTTTATCATGTGCACATACGTTCGTCGAATAATTCATCCTCACTTTTTTACAGATAAGAATTGTGTGTTTATCCTTCCACTGCGTAAAAAATACTGATTTAATGCATGCAATAAACTAGGTAGTGTCGATAACCTGCCATAGATTACCAGTGGGAACGCCACGTCGTGTCCATGAACAAGCACAGAGTACGATTGGTAGAGCCGTAAGCATATTTCATGTCATTTTAAGATGACAAAAAATGACGATGACGTAAAAAAGTTAAAAAAATACCATGTTAAAAAATTCAAGAAAGTATTTACGAATTGGGGAGGGGACTCTTTGAGGTTGGAAAATGGGTTTAGGAATGACATTATGAATGGATCTTGTTCAGAAAAGATATAATAAAGCCATAAAAAAGTATTAAAAAAAATGAAGAGGGACTCTTTGGGGGGCCCAGGGAGGGTGTTTGGGGGACCCTTGAGGGGCCGGTTGGCCCTTTGGGAGCCCGGGGGACCTTTGAGGACCAGGGGAGGGCCTTTGGGGGTCTGAGGAGGGCGTTTGGGGGATAACATTTCGAAATTTTTACTTTTAGTTTACTTTTTTTTGGCGGTGCATCCCTGCGGCGCATCCTGCGGCGCTTTCCTGCGGTGCCTCCCTGTGGCACATCCCCCGCGGCGCTTTCCTGACCCGCGGCGCATCCCTGCGGCACATCCTGCGGCGCTTTCCTGGCCCACGGCGCATCCCGGCGGCGCTTCTCGGGCCCGGGGGACCTTTGGGGACCGGGGGAGGGCCTTTGGGGCACAGGGAGGGCCTTTGGGGGTCGGGGGGGCCCTTGAGGACCGATTGGTCCTTTGGGAGCCCGGTGGACCTTTGGGGGCCGGGGGAGGGCCTTTGGGGGTCCGGGGGCCAGTTGGGAGCCTGGGGGGCATTTGGGGACCGGTGGAGGGCCTTTGGGACCCCGTTGGTCTTTTGGGAGCTCGATGGGCCTTTGGGGGGCCTGGGGCGGGCCTTTGGGGGTCGGGGTGGGCCTTTGGGGGCGCCGGTGGCCCTTTGGGAGCTTGGGGGACCTTTGAGGACAGGGGGCTTCCTTTGGGGTTGGGGTAGGGGGATCGGAACCCTTTGGGGTTGGGGTAGAGGACCTCACAACACGGTTCAAATGAAACTTGTGTATTATAACGACCACAGAGTTTCACCCTCAAATCCTCTTCCAAAATCTCTTAAAAAATCTTTCGCCGAAATAATTCCATAACCTGTCTAAAACAGTTTCGCCAAAATTATCCCTAAACGTAATTCAGCGTGTTCCTTTTGTTTTTGGCATCTCTGCGCTAATGCATTTCAAATTAATAAGAAACCTGATTCCCGCGCTAAAACAATTCATCGTTAAGATGTTTCATGGAGAATTGTTTTCATGGCGTTTGGTTATTAATATCCTTTGGAGTTCGACCAAAAGAGTTGTTTCCGAGGCAAAGACATTAATGACATGGATCTATTCCTGGAGCAGTACCTGTCAGACATTACTAAACTTTGCCCGGAAACAATTTGATTAATGACTGACAGCAAAGTGAGAAAAATACTGTTTTTCCATTCTCACTGACAAAAACCATGAAACATACATAAATTGCTGTTGACATCCATGAAAGTGAGAAGGTTCCTGTTTTTTCATTCTCACTGACAAAAACCATAAAACAGACAAAATTCCTGGTTTTTCAAGTGAGAAAATTCCTGTTTTTTCATTCTCATTGACAAAAACCATAAACCACGTGGTTCTCGTGCCAATATATGGTGTTAAAAAAAGTTGTAGGTGGCAGCAGGGGTGAGGGTCACGAGTCGGACCCCCATCTCTACTCGTTTCTAATATGTTTCACACAATTTTTAGGTTTTTTGCTCTTTATAATTATATAAATAGGATAATATGCACATTTTTAGATGTGGTAATTATCCGTAATACTAATAATTTGGATTTTACTATCTATAGAAAACCAACACAAAACAATAGATATCTTCATTTTAATTCATATCACCCCCCACAAGTTAAAAGAGCAGTTGTAACTTCTTTTATTGACCGTGCCCTCAACATTTGCTCCGATTCATACATAAAAACATAAATAAATTTTTTCAGAGATATTCTTTTTGAACACGGATACCCCGTTCCTTTTGTCAATAATACGATTAACCGTAGACTAAAAAGACATTTTCTTAAAATCAACAATATTTCACAATGTGAGGCTCCGCAAAAACCCTCTGATATAATCTATCTTCCGTACATCCCAAGAATCAAAACAGAAGTGAAAAATAATTGCACATTAAACAATTTATATTTAGTCTTCATTAATAATTTTAAAATTACAATTTTTTTAAACTTCAGTAAAAAATAAAACCCCAGCTACTCGCAAAAGAGGGGTTTATCAAATACCATGCGATTGCGGAAATTATTACGTTGGTAGAATTCATCTGACTCTAGAAAACGGAAACACCAGCATAAAGAAGACATAGACAAAGCGTTAATTGCTAATAGTTATAATAAGTCCTTTGAATCTGCTTTAGCTAGCCATATATTTAATAATCCCAGCAACACAATACTTTTTGAAAAATCTTCTCTCATTATTAGTGATTTTGGGATAAAACAGGTAGTCCGGGAATCAATCGAAATTTGGCTCAAAATAAATAAAAATATTTCCTTAAATAGGGACATAGGAGAATATTCACTGAATTCTTTATACTCAAATGTAATTAAAAATGATCTAACAAAATATTTTATTAAACCAATTGACAATAGCATTGAACCCGTTACAAAAAGGCCTTTAAGACTAGCTGCTAAAAAGCAAGATTAGCGTCGAAAACTTGCAGTTAATAATTTCATTTTATTTTGTTTGATTGAATTCATCCTCTCTCATCATTTTATTTATCAGTCTTGGTTGAACTTCGTTGAAATTAGGATGCTGGGGCTGTTTTAAAAGTTTTTAAGAGCATTTTTAGTTTTAAACTTCGTATTTTAATGTAAGTTGTTTATATATATATATATATATATATATATATATATATATATATATATATATATATATATATATATATATATATATATATATATATATATATATATATATATATATATATATATATATATATATATATATATATATATATATATATATATATATATATATATATATATATATATATATATATATATATATATATATATATATATATATATATATATATATATATATATATATTTTCTTTAGTGTTGTGCTGAAGACGGCCTTGGGCATAGGGCTGAAATATTCACCGATTTAAATTGCACTGTCTTGGAAAAAAATTCCCTATTGTTTTTAAGTTGTGTTTGTTTGATATGGAAAGGCAGTGTGGTGTTCGTCAATATTTACGACCAGAAATTACTATTAAAGAATAAATAAAACACAAAACAAAAAGAAATTAAAATTAGTGATCATGGCAATCATAAAGATAAAATAATTTTTATAGTGTAGAAATAAACTAAAATCACGTTTAGGATTCTTTCCAATCATAGCGGGGTAAGTATTCTCCCACTGATCACATTTATCATTGTGACAATTGGAGCACAGGTGCCCTCTAGGGTGAGAGTCACACACCTCTTCAAGACATGAATTACATCCTTTAATTTGTACTGTATAGCCTCCATGTAATTTACAAGGATTATATAATTTACACTTTTCACTATAGTCATCAATAATTGTACAATTCTCACACTGAGTCCAACTGCGTAGAGTGTACATGCACAATTGACATATTTAGAACATTTTTGGTTTCCGATTTCAACTCTCTCACAGCTAAAACGAAACTGATCGTCCTCACTCGATAAATTCAAAGTGGAGGAAAGGGAGAGGAGTAACTCTGTGACGTTACCTCTTTCTAATGACGGAGAGCCCTCTACATTGAATCTGTTGGCAATGTATTCAAAAGTATATCCACAATATGATTCTGCGTTGTTCCAATTAATATATCAATAAATTGAGTATAAGCATTTGAATCACATTTTAAAAGTTTCATGCAATAGTTCAATTGTGAAAAATCAGTTTTCAATATAATTTCAATTGTTCCATGAGAGAAAATCCTGCATTGAAGAGATAACTCGAGAAAATCGTCATCCAAAATCAAATGTTTTTCCATAAACACTAGATTTGATCTAATTATCTCTTTCTCAAATTTATTCATTTTTCGGTCCTTTCACTCTGACTGCTGACTCTAGACTGAGCCTGATTCGTTAGCCATAACCAGAAAAGAAAGGGAACATTTTCGATTTCGAAACAATTTTATTGAATAATTACAACAATATCAATAATACTATGCATGTACAACTAGCGATTGAGTTTATTGTCTTCGATATGTTTCACTAATGCGTTTAAAGCACATTGAAGTCTATTCACATGTGCTATATCAACTTTTGCGGTGAAACATAATTGATCTTCCATTTTAAATTTGCTCAAGGATATCACATATCTTGCATATGCTGCATCCCATTCCAGACAAAGCCGCGATCCTTTCGTAATTTCCACTGCAATGTTTGATGCTCTTGTACTATTATCATCAACTCCACCATCAACTTCTAATAGGGTAAACATTCCACTCATTATTACAAATATATCTAAATGAGTAAATTCAAACTGCTCTTCTTCTCACTCCTATGAATTCTATTCACAGACTAATAAAACTTATGCAAAAATCCCTTCCTTATATTCCCTCCGCCGCTAATATGTAACAAGCCCTCTGATTGGCTGAGAAGGAAACACGTGATCTAACTGTGTCCTGTTTCTGGAAACTCATAACATTCGCCTAGAGCGTGCGCAAAACAACAACAACAACAAATACTGTTTCCTATTTCTGGACACCATGACATTCGCCTCGAGCATGTACATGTCCAAAACAACAACAAATACTATTTCTGGATCATAACATTCGCTGAGAGCGTGCACTTACAACGACAACAACAACATTGACCTTGAAAATTGCCTCTGAAACAACAACAAATACTATGTCTGGATCATAACATTCGCTGAGAGCGTGCACTTACAACAACAACAACAACATTGACCTTGACAATTGCCTCGGAAACAACAACAACATCGAGCTTTGGAAATTTAGGTCATTGACCCCATTAACCACGTGTTCTCCCCAGGGACTCTATGCCCTTATTTGGTGTACTGACAGAGTTAGACTAAATTGTAGATGGCAGCAGGGGTGGGTGTCACGACTGGTACCCCCCTTTCTACTAATACTCCGAATATTTTCGGAGTAAATTGAACGGATTCGTTTGCAACCAAACGAATCCGTTCAATTTATAATTCATAAATTGGTTGATGAACTTGTGAAATTTAATGAGGGGTTATGGGCTGGGGGGTTAGTTGACTTTTTATTGTTTTGGTCTAAGTATAAATATATTCTTCATTTTTGATAGATTTTAATTTATATACTGTGAAGAGGCGAGTTGAATCATTATTGACATTCAGTGCATGGAAGTGTTTATTTAAAATGTGAGTTTTGTTTCTTATTTATTTATATTTTTCTTTTGTTTTTTTCTTTCTCTTTATGTGTTTAGTATGTTTTATTTTGATGCAAGTTAAGTGTTTTTTAAAAAGAAAAAAAATTTTTTTTGTTTCATTTTATATTTTTTTTTCCGTTGAGAAAGGCTCCCGGACGTGGGGCCGAATATTCGGAGTATTTGTGTATAATTAATTGTTTTATATTTCACTGCTTTATAGAAAATTAAAACCCATTTTTCTTGTTTAAAATTTTTTTTTTTTTAAGCGTAACTTTTGATAGGCAAGACTAAAGTTGGTGAAAACTTATATATTTGAAATCAGTATAAAAATCTGATTCTTTTGATGTATCTATTGGTTTCAAAATCCCATTTGTATCAAAATAAGCCGGGTCGCTCCTTACTTACAGTTCGTTACCACAAACTGTTTGATGGTTGCAACTTCTCCACCAAAGTCAAAATGTTCCATGACTCTGATTCTTATAGCAGTAAAATTGGCTCTTTAATATTGAATTCACTGCCCTCTTAAAAGCCATAATATAAGCAGGGGTGAATCTCCAGTATTTTTATTGGGGGAGGGGGCAAGAGGGTCCCATATCAGGATAGTCAAAGGGGAATGGGATATATAATAATTTTTTTTCCACATTATTGTGGGACAACTGCCCCCCCCCTCCCCGAAAGACGCCCCGGAATATAAGTGACAAATTTATGGGCGTTGATAAATTTGATGTCTGCAAAATTGAAATGGTCTTAATATTAGAGTGTAATCTCAGCAATTACGTCATTAGAAAAGACAGGAAGGGCATATTGAAATTTATCAAATTTTGATGTATCTATTGGTTTCAAAATCCCATTTGTATCAAAATAAGCCGGGTCGCTCCTTACTTACAGTTCGTTACCACAAACTGTTTGATGGTTGCAACTTCTCCACCAAAGTCAAAATGTTCCATGACTCTGATTCTTATAGCAGTAAAATTGGCTCTTTAATATTGAATTCACTGCCCTCTTAAAAGCCATAATATAAGCAGGGGTGAATCTCCAGTATTTTTGGGGGGGGAGGGGTCAAGAGGGTCCCATATCAGGATAGTCAAAGGGGAATGGGATATATAAAAAAAAATTTCCCACATTATTGTGGGACAACTTCCCCCCCCTCCCCGAAAGACGCCCCTGAATATAAGTGACAAATTTATGGGCGTTGATAAATTTGATGTCTGCAAAATTGAAATGGTCTTAATATTAAAGTGTAATCTCAGCAATTTCGTCATTAGAAAAGACAGGAAGAGCATATTGAAATTTATCAAAATTAGAAGATAAAATAATTGTCGCTACAACCTGATTTGCCGCGTTCTTCCTGTAATCACGTTCGAAACAGGAAGACCAAACAATGGTGCTGGCAGTGTCGAACCAGATATTAAGATTGTATTAATGACATGAGGACTTTATTGCTGCTGTTTTTCATTCAATGGTATGTTAATTGGAATAGCAATGAACATGTACTAAACAGAGTCATCTGCTAACGCTTCAAAGGGGGGACTGTGGGGCTGAATCCTCGCCCTTAAAGGGTATTCCAATATGAAGATTAAGCTAAAACTATTAAATTTTACAACATTCTTTATTTTGGGTTTCTTTGCGTGAATTTTACCTATGTTCCTGTATGAATCTGAAATGCCTAAACATTAACTAAACGACATCAATAAGCCCATGTCCTCATTTTGTATACTTACAAAAAAATAAACAGAACAAATAATACTTAAAATGGTGGAACTTTTACAAGCCAAAGAAACATAACATTGCATAAGAAAAAACGAGAAAACAAAATATAGCACGTAGATCTCAGATGTCATCTAAATTGCATTAGATAGTTATTTTACAATAATTTTAGGATCTACTAATCATAATAAAGATGCTAAAAATTGTTTGCTTCAATTCTCCCTCTCTGAAGTTGTCAAGATTATTGCAGCTCTTCCGACGTTTCTAATATGTGTCACACAATTTTTAGGTTTTTTGCTCTTTATAATTATATAAATAGGATAATATGCACATTTTTAGATGTGCTAATTATCCGTAATACTAATAATTTGGATTTTACTATCTATAGAAAACCAACACAAAACAATAGATATCTTCATTTTAATTCAAATCACCCCCCACAAGTTAAAAGAGCAGTTGTAACTTCTTTTATTGACCGTGCCCTCAACATTTGCTCCGATTCATACATAAAAACATAAATAAATTTTTTCAGAGATATTCTTTTTGAACACGGATACCCCATTCCTTTTGTCAATAATACGATTAACCGTAGACTAAAAAGACATTTTCGTAAAATCAACGATATTTCACAATGTGAGGCTCCGGAAAAACCCTCTAATATAATCTATCTTCCGTACATCCCAACAATCACAACAAAAATAAAAATATTTGCACAAAAAACAATCTATATTTGGTTTTCACTAATAATTTTAAAATCACAATTTTTTTAAACTTCAGTAAAAAATAAAACCCCAGCTACTCGCCAAATCAAATACCATGCGATTGTGGAAATTATTATGTTGGTAGAACTCATCAGAATCTAGAAAAACGGATACACCAGCATAAAGAAGACATAGACAAAGCGTTAATTGCTAATAGTTATAATAAGTCCTTTGAATCTGCTTTAGCTAGCCATACATTTAATAATCCCAGCCACACAGTACTTTTTGAAAAATCTTCTCTCATTATTAGTGATTTGGGGATAAAACAGGTAGTTCGGGAATCCATCGAAATTAGGCTCAAAATAAATAAAAATGTTTCTTTAAATAGGGACTTAGGAGAATATTCACTGAAGTCTTTATACTCAAATTTAATTAAAAATGATCTAACAAAATATTTTATTAAACCAATTGACAATAGCATTGAACCCGTTACAAAAAGGCCTTTAAGACTAGCTGCTAAAAAGCAAGATTAGCGTCGAAAACTTGCAGTTAATAATTTTATTTTATTTCGTTTGAATGAATTCATCCTCTCTCATCATTTTATTTATCAGTCTTGGTTGAACTTCGTTGAAATTAGGATGCTGGGGCTGTTTTAAAAGTTTTTAAGAGCATTTTTAGTTTTAAACTTCGTATTTTAATGTAAGTTGTTTATATATATATATATATATATATATATATATATATATATATATATATATATATATATATATATATATATATATATATTTTCTTTAGTGTTGTGCTGAAGACGGCCTTGGGCATAGGGCCGAAATATTCACCGATTTAAATTGCACTGTCTTGGAAAAAAATTCCCTGTTGTTTTTAAGTTGTGTTTGTTTGATATGGAAAGGCAGTGTGGTGTTCGTCAATATTTACGACCAGAAATTACTATTAAAGAATAAATAAAACACAAAACAAAAAGAAATTAAAATTAGTGATCATGGCAATCATAAAGATAACAGGTGCAAATATGGAGGAATAAATAAACCTTGAATAGCTTCAATATTTTATTATTTATTATTTTTTCTCCCAGAGGCACTTCATATAAAAGGGGTTGTTCGTATGAACTTCAGAAGTGGCTCATTTGACTGGAAATGAGAATTTCTAGATCCATTTTCAAAACGACCAGAAGTTACTATTAAAGAATAAATAAAACACAAAACAAACAGAAATTAAAATAAGTGATCATAGCAATCATAAAGATAACAGGTGCAAATATGGAGGAATAAATAAACCTTGAATAGCTTCAATATTTTATTATTTATTATTTTTTCTCCCAGAGGCACTTCATATAAAAAAGGTTGTTCGTATGAACTTCAGAAGTGGCTCATTTGACTGGAAATGAGAATTTCTAGATCCATTTTCAAAACGACCAGAAGTTACTATTAAAGAATAAATAAAACACAAAACAAACAGAAATTAAAATTAGTGATCATGGCAATCATAAAGATAACAGGTTCAAATATGGAGGAATAAATAAACCTTGAATAGCTTCAATATTTTATTATTTATTATTTTTTCTCCCAGAGGCACTTCATATAAAAGGGGTTGTTCGTATGAACTTCAGAAGTGGCTCATTTGACTGGAAATGAGAATTTCTATATCCATTTTCAAAACGACCAGAAGTTACTATTAAAGAATAAATAAAACACAAAACAAACAGAAATTAAAATTAGTGATCATGGCCATCATAAAGATAACAGGTGCAAATATGGAGGAATAAATAAACCTTGAATAGCTTCAATATTTTATTATTTATTATTTTTTCTCCCAGAGGCACTTCATATAAAAGGGGTTGTTCGTATGAACTTCAGAAGTGGCTAATTTGACTGGAAATGAGAATTTCTAGATCCATTTTCAAAACGACCAGAAGTTACTATTAAAGAATAAATAAAACACAAAAAAAAACAGAAATTAAAATTAGTGATCATGGCAATCATAAAGATAACAGGTGCAAATATGGAGGAATAAATAAACCTTGAATAGCTTCAATATTTTATTATTTATCATTTTTTCTCCCAGAGGCACTTCATATAAAAGGGGTTGTTCGTATGAACTTCAGAAGTGGCTAATTTGACTGGAAATGAGAATTTCTAGATCCATTTTCAAAACAACCAGAAGTTACTATTAAAGAATAAATAAAACACAAAACAAACAGAAATTAAAATTAGTGATCATGGCAATCATAAAGATAACAGGTGCAAATATGGAGGAATAAATAAACCTTGAATAGCTTCAATATTTTATTATTTATTATTTTTTCTCCCAGAGGCACTTCATATAAAAGGGGTTGTTCGTATGAACTTCAGAAGTGGCTAATTTGACTGGAAATGAGAATTTCTAGATCCATTTTCAAAACGACCAGAAGTTACTATTAAAGAATAAATAAAACACAAAACAAACAGAAATTAAAATTAGTGATCATGGCAATCATAAAGATAACAGGTGCAAATATGGAGGAATAAATAAACCTTGAATAGCTTCAATATTTTATTATTTATTATTTTTTCCCAGAGGCACTTCATATGAAAGGGGTGTTCGTATGAACTTCAGAGGTGGCTCATTTGACTGGAAATAGGAAGTTCCAGATCCATTTTTAAGAATGAAAAGTGATCGGAGGGCAACTGGCCCTCTTTGTCCTCTTTTCCTCAAATGTATCCGATAAAAATCTTGAGATTCAGAAGAACTATCCACTAACAAAAATCAAGTAAAATGCTGGGTCGTTTACTGGGCTATAATTTCCTCCAAGGACGCAAAGTCTCAAGGTCACTCTACAGCACTGTTTGAGGTTATGTTTCTAGTTAGAAAAACTTGTGAAAGGTCCACATCGACGCCACTCTGAGACCGCGCACGCGAGGTTTTCCTTCCGGGGATTGGGATGGGGGCAGGTGCTTATGACTGAGACGAGACCCAAGACCGTCTCAAACTACCAACATTTTGTGCCCGTCTGTCCTGAGGGCAACTTACCAGATATGAAATTGATAAATACATACAATGTTTCATTAGGGTTTTAAAATTATTTCATTGTTTTGCTTGCCTATGCTGGATGGTACGGCTATTATTGTTTCTTTTTCTGGGTGACTAAGTGGCCATTCATACGAGGCTTAGTCGTCGTCGTAGTGGCGACTACGACAGCGAATTGGAAAAAAGTTTCTGTTCACACGGGTTACAGAGTCTAAGTCCTAGGCGCAATAATGGTTAAATTTGGATCAACTCACCAGCAATTAGGCCTAGATTTCAACTAATTACGTCGAAGATTAAAGGCACGAAATTTGACAGGAATGGAGGGTGAGCAAATGATACAGATATGGAATGGTATAAGAGTTTGATCTTCTTGAAGAACTTATTGCGCATGTGGAGAACAGATGGTTTCTGCATGATAAGACAGAGAAAAATTACAAGAATACTTCGATGAAGCTAAATGCATGGGAGGTGATTGGGAGATCACTTGCTCAAAAGTAACATCCAGGCCCTTATTAACTTGATTTTCAAATACAACTTGGAATGCATGCTTAGTAAAGTCAAGACAGATAGTCTCAGCCAAGACTGAAATGCAAAGCTGGCATAACCCCTTTTCAGAATTGTATAAAAATGATGTCATTTCACTTGTTATTAGAATCCTGTCAAATTTCTTGCCACTAATCTTCGATATAATTGGTTAAAGCCTAGTATTAGTTGCTGGTGAGTTGTTCCACAACTCACCAGCTCACCCGTGTAAACGGGAAATTTTTGCCAAGTTTTAGTCGTAGTCGCAACTACGACTACGACTAAACCCCGTTTGAATAGCCACTAAGTGGCTGTTTCACTAGTGAAACTTTAGTTACCTTGGTAAGTGACGTCATGACGTACGACGCAGATGGAATGTTTGTAGTGATCAGCCGTTAGATAGCAGTTACTTCAAAAGTTAAAAAAAAAAAAAACTGGGACCAAAAAACCTTTCTTGAAGCTCTATAAATACTTGTAGTTTCTGATTCGGTTGGGAGTAACGAGGATATGTTGTTAGAGTCTTAAATATTAAGAAAACTGGGGGCTATTTTTTTTTATAAATTGTTCAATTTTAACTGTAAATATCTAACTTATATTTTACATATTGCTTCACCTCACAACACTAAAAATAAAAATAAATGTAAATATTCAATAGCTAAACATGCTAAGCTTCCTAGTACTTATTTTAAAATGTTTGCCTAAATTTCAATAGTTAATGTCACTTACTACGTTCAGTGAGCATGGTAGGCTGCAATTGACTACAGTAAGTAGGCTGAGACAAACAGAGTAAGAAAAGCGGATCCAAATGCTTACAGATTTTGAAGGCGGGAACAATTATAGCAAATTTTGGTGGGAATCGTAACAGGTTGAAACAGGCTTTAACTTGAGTTCCGTCTCATATCTGTTTCCCATACTCTCTGGCACCCATTTGAAATTCAGTTCAATTGACAGACTTTTCTAGTTTTCTAGAAGTGACATCAGTAATCTACATAAAATCAGAGACCACAAGATGTATGCTTTATCAAGCACTTGACAAGCAGCGTAAAGCAGATGAATTTACAGATGTCATATTTCGGACACAGGATGGCAAAAATGTTTCAGCTCACAGGATTGTCATTGCTGCTGAATCCAAACAGCTGCAGCGGTTGCTTAGAATTGCAGAGCAGAAAGCCTTATCACAAGCATCACAAAATGGAGGTACCGGACATACATTAGTGGAGGATTCCGAACTATTTGACTATGACACATACCCAGAGCCAGACACAGATAACAGATTGGATAGCTCCAGTAGAGTAAAGAGATATTCTGGATTAAGGCCGGCTTCAGGAATGTTGGTGCAAGGTACGATGAAATTTTGTTTTTAATTTTGGCCAAGTTCAAGGGTTTAGATAATATGTTACTAGTTGCTTGGGGTGAACCAAAAAATTCAGCTGCGATAACTCAGGAGGTGTTACGTCATGATGCATTTTACAAGAGTGGTCAAGCGGAAAAAAAACATTTTAGGTCTTCAAGATGTGACTGGAGCAAATTTTGACATAAGAAAAACTATAGCTTCCAACATCATTTACAAACGTGGAAACAATAGATCACATATTTTGTAAATTTAGAAACTTGTTCGTTTAAAGTTTTAATGTTGCTGTTTAATTTCATTTAGAAAAAATTTCTCTTTATATCTTTCGCTTTTTAATGTCATATTGAGTGTAACCTAAATATAAGAGGAGCTCCTGTCCCAACTGTTTCTCACCTTTTAACTGCCTTAATGTTTCGCTTTTGTATAAAATGCTTAAAATGAAAATCTTGCCTGAAAATGGTGAGCTCTAAAAATTGTTCTATGTGGGGGCATGAAATATAAAAAGAATATTTTTCAGGTCCTTATATTTATTTTTTCGGGGGGAGCATTTATTGAAAAAGTATTGTTCTTCCAGAGATGCTAGAAATTAAACCCGCCTCTGAAAAGAAATCGGGAGAACTCTAACGAATAAGTATTTTCTTTTTTACGTAAACTATTTACTATACTTTACTGAATTCAGATAAAGTGAGGTTGATTTCTTCCAATGTGATTGAACTCTGCCCACCTGTTAGTTCAAATAAAAATAACGAACTGGAAACTGAGAGGTGAAGAAGAATATCTTCCGATATTGTATTGAAAAAAATAAGAGCAATAAACAATATGTAATTATTTTATTTTATTGTCATCTGTCTGAATTGTTTTATTTTAGTATTTCTGCTGATGACGATCACTGTACATGTGATCGAAATATCCAGTAAATTTTTTAGTTGTTTTTTTCACTGTTTAATAAAGGGATTTATTCCTATTCGAACCGTTATTTATCGTCTATCTAACGAATAGATAGAAGATATGGCACAGAATAGAGGTTTCGAACCCTTTTCCCCTATCCTCCTCTAAATAAATCGCCGACTTTCTCTTATTCGTCAATAGCTGGGGTTAAATAATGCAATACTACATGGCGGTTAATGGAAAAAGAGAAAGAGAAATTCATTTTTATTAAAGACCAATATTCACAAAAAAAAATCATATCAAACAGACCTACCACGTGAAAATCTATACAGATTTATTTGTGGCAGGACTCAACATTTTACTCACCAACTACATTTATATTGAAAAAAAAAATGCAATCATATAAATAAATAAGAAATAAACC